>NW_026712485.1:0-41388 GCF_022539665.2 Daphnia carinata
TTTCGCGGGCATACACAATCGGAATGCCGTAAATTCCAACGGCACAATTTAGAACAAGCACAGCCTCCAATTTGTTATTCTTGTCGTGAAATCGGACACAAATCGAATAACTGTCCTAAGTTCAGGAGCTCCGATAGACCGAATATTCCAGGTCCTCCTCAGCGTCAGGGAAACCAATAGATATCAACTGTAACTTCGGGTCAGTTGATAGTGAGCCTCAGTTAAAATCCCGACAAGTCGCAAAATTAACAACTATAACAAATGAATCGACCCCTAGAATTCCATTAAAAATTTTCCAGATACCGTTGCAAGCATTATTTGATACAGGCGCGTCTAAAAGCATTATTCACGAGAGAATATTTCAGAAGTTACCCCCGAGAGGTCAGGCGATCTGCAGTCAGCTTGATTTCGATTTGTATGATGTAGGGGAGAAAAAGTTACATACGCTGGGAAGAGTTACATTGCCCGTACGATACGGAGAGTCAGTTTTAAGACAAGAGTTTATTGTTACAAATGGTGTTTCTGAAGACTGTATCCTTGGATGGGATGCAATCCAGAAGCACGGTTTTCGGCTTGATGGAGAAGCCAGAAGTATTTATTTGGCAAGGGATGAGCAGGGATCAGCCATCTCTAGGGTACCAGACATGGCAGTTACGACGGTCAAAAAGACGACGTTATTTCGTCAGACTTCGCTAGTAATTGCAACGCAAATGAAAGGTTCATTTCCGTATGTCCCCCCTAATACCACATTTATGTTTACCCCAGCAGAGGATTTGCCGAACGGTATTTTTATTGAGGAATTCATTGGAAACGTAGCTAAAGATGGGAAATATAAAATTATGGTCGAGAATCATTCGTTAAATCAAGTCATACTTCCTAGGAACACTACATTAGGCGTAATTGAGATTATTCATAACGTAATTGGGAAAATTGCGTTAAGTAAATTAGAGGAAAAGCTTACTAGGAAAAGTGAGCCCGTTTTAATTTCAGAAGTCGACGCTGAATTTCAAGCTCCACTCTCAAAACTATTAAATGACTTCCACGACTTGTTCGCAGCAAAAGATTCAGAATTAAGGAACACTAATCTCATTAAACATACAATTGATACACAAGGAAGAGGCCCTATTCGACAACGCCCTTATCGAGTTACAAATAATCAAAGAAAAATATTGGAAGATAAAGTACAGGAAATGTTGGATGCTAATGTGATCCAATATTCACATTCGCCATGGGCTTCACCTGTGGTTTTAGTGGAAAAAAGGGTGGAGAAATAAGATTTTGTGTTGATTATAGGAAATTGAATAGTATTACTAAAAAAGATTCATTCCCTATGCCGAGGATAGATGAAACATTGGACAAACTGTATGGGAAGAAATTTTTCACCACTCTTGATTTAGCTTCAGGTTATTGGCAAATTCAAGTTGATGAGCCGGCTATTGAAAAAACAGCATTTGTAGTAGAAAATAACCTTTATGAATTTAAACGTATGGCATTTGGATTGTGCAATGCACCTGCGACATTTCAAAGACTAATGAATTACGTACTGAAAGACGTTTTGGGAAGTAAGGCGTTAGTTTACTTGGATGACGTAATCATCTTTTCGGACACTTTTGACGATCACTTAAACGATATTCGCGAAATCTTTGAGTTATTAAAAAATGCCAATTTATAATTAAAACTTAAAAAATGCCAGTTCATTAAAAGTTCAGTCAATTATTTAGGCCATGTCATCTCGACTGATGGTATTAAACCTGATCCGAATAAAATTGAGAAAATAGTTAATTATAAAACGCCAGCTTCGGTAGATGAAGTCAGATCATTTCTGGGTCTAGCTGGGTATTACAGACGATTTATTAAAAATTTTGGATCAATCGCTAAACCGTTAATTAGATTAACCCATAAAGATCTTAGCAGGAAACCTTTTAATTGGGGAAACGAAGAAAATAGTGCTTTCGAAACATTGCGTACATCTTTAGTGACTCCACCAGTGCTTGCTTACCCCAATTTCAACGAGAAATTTTTCCTTTTTACCGATGCATGCGATTATGGCATTGGCGCGGTACTGTCTCAAATTCAAAATGGTCACGAGCACCCAATCGCGTATTCCAGTAGACAGCTAACGAAGGCAGAAGCTAAATACAGTACGACCGAAAAAGAGGCACTTGCGGTTATCGATGCGATTAAGCATTTTCGACATTACCTTTTAGACCAACCTTTTGAGATCATTAGTGATCATCGTCCACTTCAATGGCTTAAAAATCAGAAAGATAACAATGGGAGATTAGGAAGATGGGCTATACTGTTAGCCGCAACAAATTATGAATTAAAATACAGACCGGGACGTATTCACCAAAACGCAGATTGCTTGTCACGCTTAAAAATAGCTAGTATCCAAACCGAACGTAATATTAAATTAATTTGTGAAAAACAATTTGAAGACGAACTTTGCATAGCTATTCGAAATTATTTAGATAACGGTGAACTTGAAGAACATTTTCTCCAATCTAAGCCAGATTGGGTAAAAGAAATTGATTATTTTGAAGTTATTGACGGTACGCTTTACCGGCACGTGCTGCCATCTTCTGATAGCAAAAGAAACGAAACTCACCATCAGTTGGTCTTACCTACATCGTTACGTCATCTAGTGCTCAAAGAACTACATGATGCACCGATGAGTGGACATTTAGCCTTTTATAAAACCTATTTAAAAGTAAAGAATCATTATTATTGGCCAAATATGAGGAAAGACATAAAAGAATATTGTCAAGCTTGTGAGGTATGCATTGCCAACACTTCGTCAAATTACAGAGCATTATTGCATCCTCATGAAATTGCAAAGGCCCCTTTTCAAGTTATAGGCATGGATTTTCTAGGCCCTATCACACCAGCTTCGCCCAATGGAAACAGTTACATTTTAGTTATCACAGATTATTTTAGCCGATGGGTAGAAGCTGTTGCTTTAAAGGATCAGACTGCGCAGACAACAGCAGAATGTGTGTACAAAACAATAATAGTTAGACACGGTATGCCTAAAGCTATTCTTTCAGACCGCGGAACTAATTTCACGTCGAAATTATTCCGTTACTTTTGTAAAAAATTGAAAATTGATCAACGACTAACGACTGCTTATAATCCAGCTAGTAACGGAGAAACCGAAAGGTTCAATAGAACATTAACAACAATGTTGAGGAAAGAATTAAAAGACGGTGAACATGCAAATTGGGAAGATTTGCTGGATGATGTTTTGTTTGCTTATCGTAGTTCTGTCCATTCTTCTACGCTGGACACCCCTTATTACTTATTACACGGTAGAGACCCTAATTTACCGATCAATGAATTTCTTGACGCTTCCCCAAAAACATTTATATCCGCATCGGATTACGTAGGTAACTTAGCCGAACGCTTGCGCTATAGTTTCCAACGCGTCCGTGAGGAGAGCGAAAAAGCCAGAAAACGTCAAAGGGAGCAATATAATAAAAGGGCGAAAGTAAAACAATATTTGGTAGGAGATAGAGTCTTATTAGATATTAGATTTGTAAAAGAGGGCGATAGTAGGAAATTTACTTCCAAATATAAAGGCCCTTATAGAATTGTAAAAGTATATTCCAATAATACTGTCGACATAGCCGACAATTCATATATATGCACACGTACGCACGTTAACCGTTTAAAACCCCTATATGAAACAATGTTATGGAAAGATGAACATTGTCCCCCTATCGAGTCGCCTTCAACATTCGAGAATCGATTCCGTAAATCGATCTCGACCCAAACAATGGAAAGTGAGGAACAACTGGAACAAGAAACAAGCGAAGTAGGAAATGTGGAACCAGAAAAAGAGCATCCAGATAGCGTGGATGTGGAAAATATGGAATCCGAAACAGTGGAAACTGAAGACATGGTGTCAGACACCGTGGAGTTAGAAACAACGAGGCTGGGATTTGGCAATCACCTCAATCTCACACCAATTGCCGAAGATGATTCCAAGGATAATTATGAAACGCAGCAGATAGCGTCTGATGTCGTTCCATCAGCAACAACGATACCACAAAACGCAACCGGACGCCCGCAAAGAAATAGACAATTGCCAATGCGTTTCAGAGATTAAATCTGATAACTCATCCGCATGCAATTCTGTTGATCGCGTTTCAGAGAAAAAAACAAAAAAACAAAAAAACAAAAAAACTCGAAAGTATAAAACAGCGAGTAGATCGAAGAGCGCCACATCTTTCCGACATCTCGTTATAGTAACAACTCTGACAAGACTCTTTACACATCGTAAAGCATCATCAAAGAAAGATGGAAAAGCAAACGACCGTTCAAGACGAACAAGTCACCGTCGAAGGGATTTGTGACGAGGTGCAAGCTAACGAAGTGGTGACAACAACGGAGCCCACTGCTGACTCGTTTTGGGAACCAATGGCAGAAAACACGGCCGAGGGGGTCAACCAAACAACTCAATCCCCAGACCAGACTAGCCAAGACTCGTGGGATCAGGCCCATCGCACCTACGAGCGACGTCTCGACGAGAAAACCAACATACTCACCACAAGACTTAACGCCGACCTCTTCGCTGAAGATTGGGGCAGCGCAGTCTACACCTTGAAAAGAATTCTGGATCTAGACCCAGCTAAACGCCATCCGCCACTATACAACTGGCCGTCAGAGCTGTGGAACACAGCTAACAAAAGGCCAAGGCGCGATTGGTACGACCAATTGTAAGGCGGAAGAAGAAAAGAAAGAAACGGAAGGACACTTTTGTTTTTCCTTAATAACGTAGTCAATATGTTTGTTCCATAGTTTAGAACGCGCTTGTGCTTTTCCCTTCCTATGTTAATCAAATCAATCGAATAAACATAGTAGAAATATGCAACAAGAAAATTTTTGGGTTTTTCAACAAGTAAACAACCAAACAAATAAGAAATGGCTGTGTTAAAAACCGCCATTTGACGAAAAATAAAACATCGAAAATAAATGCCGAAGGCAGAATATGCGCCATGGCAAAAGGAAAAATAAATCATGGGAGCGTTAAACACTCACCAAGAAAAAGAAAAAAGAAGAGACGTTGGCGAGTCTAGAACTCGAGACTCCCGAGTCGTAGGCAGAGGCTATACCAACTGAGCCACCTAGCCAACGCTCGAGGTCACACAAAAACCCCATCCGTTTGGAAGAAAAAAAAAATAATTAAGATAAAACACGAAAAATAAATGTTTAGTGACATCAGGTCACCTTTATTACCTGGAAGTTAATCAAACTTCGTGAATGGTAAACCGAAAAACTTACCTTGCGATTTATAATAGTTAAGGTAATAACGGGTATAGAACGCGGTACTCCCGAGTCGCCGTCGCAGGCTATACGCATAAGCCATTCAATCGATATTTAACCAAGATAATGCCGACAAGTCTCTAAATACGTATTCGACATGACAGCTTTAAAACCTTGTAACAATTAACCTCACCTGTATTGTTGTCTTCCTTCACTTTTTCTTATTTCTCTATTACCTTTAACACACTAAAATAATCCAATAAACCAACCAAGTGGCGGAAAGAAACGAATCACGATTCGAACGGTGGGAAAGAAAAAACCAATCGCTGTTTCTTTTTACGCCAAATAAGCGAAAATAGAGACATTAAGAAACAATTCAACTGACACCAAGGAATGATGAAGATGTTGAAAACATAAACCAAACTCAAAAACGGGTGTGAACAGCCGATGAGGATTTTCTGACTATAAAAGTCAGGACACATCTCCTCGCAAACCTACACTCACAGCTATCCTCAGCTAAGAGACGCTTTGAACGAACAACCAAAGAAAGTTAAAATATCCACAATGGCCGAAAACCAGAGCAACCGTTCGGGAGCACCCGCCGTGAAACGGGCGTGCCGGCACAATCAGCCACAGGTTCGCGCTGCCGAAGAACCAGCAATCGATCCTGACGCTGCAATCGTGCCACCACAGGAAGCCGCCGTACCAGCCGCAGCCGCAGCAGAACCAGCCGCACCTGAACTACATCCGGTGGAAGCCTTTCAGAGACGCATCAGGGAACTTCAGGAGGAACTAGACGACGTAACACGCTCGCTCACTCTAGGATTAGTTCGATGTATCGAACTTGGAAAATGGCGAAAAGCGACGGAACGCTTTAAAGAAATACTGGATCTGGATGCCGCGAATCGACATCCACCGCTTTTGGATGGGCAGCCGAAAGCTGGGCGGATGACGACCTATGCCTCCATTGCAATGAACATCGCTATCCACCAGCCTACTGAAGAAAAAAGAAAGCAGAAGAAAAACACCAACACCAGTTTTTAATTATACCAATGTAGTCGTTACCTATGCTATGTAATCTGTTTTCCTTTCACGTTACATATCAATAAAAATAGGCCGTAGCTAAACCGTCCCATCTCTTCAGTAGATAAAAACTAAGAATAGGGAGGGAACCATTATAATTAAAACAACCCAAATAAAATAAAGGTTATAAAGAACCTTATTACCTTAGGCAAAAAGACGAATAAGTATATGCTACATGCATAACTTGTCCATCTGTCCGGTTAGGAAACAGCCCAACTTCCATCCTTATAAAAAAAAAAAAAAGTAAAATTTTGTCTGCCTATTCGCCACACGTTATCCGCGAAAGACTTCTTTCAGGCAAATGACACAAGTTGCCGAAAATGCATTCTCGCATTTTCCATTTCCCCTATTACTATTCTTTCTCTCTCTCGCGCCAGGTAGAATTTTTTTACCTTCTATTCCTTCTTTTCCATAAACAATATACGCCCCATTTATACGCGTTAATATTGCCGCTACATTTTGCCACAGGGCAAGTAACATGTCTCGTTTTCAACACAATATGTCTGGAGCATATGGCCTTGTTTCACGCCTTGAGGGATAATTTCCATTTCTTCTCATTCTCTTTGTCTCTTCCTTTCTCACTATGTTGAACTTAGGAAAAAATCTAACTTCGCATCTTTCTGTTTCATCATATATCTACTATCTTTATAAAAGCCAAAGGTCTATTTGTGGGAGGAGTTTGTTTGTGTATCTGTCTGTGTGTTTGTCCGAAAAACCTAACGGCGTGCGCACGCCGTCATTGGTTCGCGAGCAGTCACGTGTCGTTTTTCTACCTGCTAAAAGTTTCGACTACCTGAAAAAAGGTTTAAACTGCCTTTGGCAAGGCTTAACTTTTTCCTTTCATTTTACCATCCGTTTTTTCATTGGTCGTTGTGACATCACGTGCTTTTTTCTACCTGGAAAGAGGTTCGACTACCTGAAAAAAGGTTTAAACTGCCTTTGGCGAGGCTTAACATTTTCTTTTCCTTTCGGTATCCCTTTTGCCATTGGTGGTGTTGACATCACGTGCTTTTTTCTACCTGGAAAAAGGTTCGACTACCTGAAAAAGGGTTCGACTACCTGAGAAAAGGTTCGACTACCTGGGAAAAGGTTCGACCTGCCGCGGGGTAAGCTTAACCTTTTATTTCGTTTCCACTTTTCCCTTTAATTAGTCATTCCCAACCTTCGCATTCCGCATTTTAGCAATTCGTTTCCACTATCATTGACACATTGGCGTCAGACGAAAAACAGCCACCGTGATTTAAACAACAAACAACACAAAACTTTCTGCTGTGATATCTTAATTGGGGTAAGCGATTTAATAGAACACATTTATAAAAATCTGCATATCTGATTTGCAACCTAATTTTTACTTTACGATGAACAGGTGATAATTTATTGGACAGTAGTAGTGTGGTTTAGTGTGAGCTGGTTAATCTCAGCTCGCTCAAAAATAAAGCCATTTGATGTATTGCAGTGAAGAAATGTATTCCTTTCCTGCACGTTTTAATAGGTAACATGATACATTCAAATATTTATGACTCATTTGCAGAAGTAAGTAGTTCATCACCCTAAAGTTATTTTGTTCAACTTTTCCAACAACGTCCAAGTGAAAGTGCTCTGCCTCCCTATTTTAATTCTATTTTAAAATGTATCGATGCTTCAGTTGACTAATTGGCTGCCTTTTACATTTACAGAAAGATAGTGGCTACAGCTGAAGATCACAGATTTTTTCGCTTACATCTGAGCAACTGAAAGCAATGTCACCTCATTGGTATACAACACTCGATAACTAATGTTTAACATAAAGCTTAGCAAGACGTGTATGACTCTAACCTTTCAATATTTATTTGTCAACAGGTACTTCAGGAAACCTGCAGGTATTAGCATACAACAACAACAACCATCCATAACCACCAGTGTTGAACTTTGTTAACATTCCAAGTGAACAGGCTCTGCACTTCCATTTCAGTTCTTGTTCAACATGTGTTGATGGTTAGGTAAGCAAATAGAGTATTGTTTCTGTTTACTAAAAGGCAGTGTGGCTTCTTCATAATCACACGAATTTTATCAAATTTGAAGCATTCCTTGAGCCGCATTAGTTTTATTTTATTTAGGTTCGACTACCTTCGAAAAGGTTCCGAATACCTGAGAAAAGTTCGACCTGCCGCCGGCTCGGCTTACCCTTTTGCCTTTTCCCGTTTTCCCTTTAATTAGTCATTCCAAACCACCGCATTTTTCTATCCGTTTCCACCATCGTTGACACATTGTCGTCAGACGAAATTGAGCCGACATTCAGCCAACTCATTGTACACAAAAACGTCCTGCTGTCATATTTTAACTGGGATAAGCTATTTCTTGTAACACATTTCTTTCAAACATTCTACATTTCTTATTTTTTAACGTGGTTTTCATTTGAACAGGTGATAATTTATTGGACAATAGTATGGTTGAATGTCTCCCAGCTCGCCGAAAAGAAAGCCTCTGGATATATATATTGCTGTGAAAAATTTTATCCTCTTCCTCCACATTTACATAGGTAACATCTTACATTCAAATCAGCATGACTCACTTGCAGATGGTAGCGTTCAACTATATTCATCACCCCCAAATTAACTGTGTTTAATTTTTTCAACCTCATACAGTTGAAAGGGCTCTGCATTTCTACCTCAAAGTTATTTTAAAATTTGTCTTTGACTAATTGGCTATTGCTTACATTCACAGAAAGACAATGGCTTCATCTGAAGATCACAAATTTCTTCCCGCTTACATCTGGTCAACTAAAAGCAATGTGAACCTCATAGGTGAACAGCACTCGGTAAGTTATATTTTATGTAATAAGCATAGCATGGCATGTTTGATTTAAAGAATTCAATTTTTATTTCTCAACAGGTACCTCATCAAACCTGCAGATATTAGCATTCAACAAGAACCACCACCCACAACATGCAGTATTTAACTTTGTCACCCTGTTCCAGTTGAACTGGCTCTGCACCACCACTTCAGTTCTTATTCAACACGTGTTTATGTTTTGGTAAACAAATTGACCGTTGTTTACGTTTACAAAAAGACAGTTTGGCTTCAACTGAATTACCCAAATTTTTCAATATTTACAGGAAGTATTCTCTTACTTTCATTCTGCAAATTTCTCAGGCACATTTCATTTGCCACTTTGAAAGTGAACTACTACGCGAGGATGGGCTGCTGATCAATCAAAAGAAATACCAAACGCACAGGTATGAAGCATTCAACAAGTCAAGTTTTATTTAAAGCTTTCAGTGGTTATTTGTCAACAAGGGCCCCATTGAAGCGGGCATTCGACAAATTCCACCACTCTAAACCAACGGCGTTTAACTTTTTCAACATCTTCCAGACGAAAGGGCTCTGCATATTCAGCTGTTAATAACTGACTAGGGTGACCAATTTCTGTTAGCACATTTCTTTAGAACGCGTGTTCAACCTGGTATAATAACAGTTTTAACCAAGTGATAATGGTTTTTCTTTCCGTCTGAGCAAACTAAACTCCTACTGAACTACAACGTATGTGAGATTCACCGGTTCAAAGCACTAAACCAGTCGCATACGACTTAAAGCTCTCGGGGTTTATTTGTCAACAGGTAGCTCATTCAAACATTCACGTTTAAAGTACTCAACAAGTAATACTCTCAGAATCCAGTTTTTTTCAACACCTTCCGGTTGAAAGGGCTTAGCATTTTTTGCTTCAGTTCTATTTTAACGTGCATTTATGTTTTTTTGCACTGCTTTGCTGTCTTAATTTACAAACAGACTGTGGCTTTATCGAAAAACCTCACATTTTCCCGTTTACAAGCATTCCATTGAATTGCAATCTGCAAATTTAGCAGACACGCCTCATTTGCAACTCCGAGAGGGAAAAGCTAGGTTAGGATGGACTGCTGGTACATTAAAAGAAATATCATCCTTTTAAGTAGACAGCACTCGATAAGTAACGTTTGAAGTAAATCTTTCAATGTTTATTTGTAATTAGATACCTCATCGATACGGGCAGATGTTGAGGTTCAACAAGTCCTACCACTCTTAACCTATGGTGTGTAACTTTTCCCATACATTTCAGGTGATGGGCTCTTCATTTCCACATCAATTGTATTTTAAAATGTGTTGGTTCTTTTGTTTACCAATTTTGGCTGTTAGTATGCGTTTACATAAAGACATTGTGGCTTCTTTATTTGAAGATCACAAATTTTCTCACGTTTACAGATGAAGCATTCATTGGTTTATATTCTGCAAATTTTACAGGCCGACTTCATTTGCAACTTTGAAACTGAAGAGCTACTCGAGAATGGACTGCTGATGGACTACAAGAAATACCAAACTCACAGGTGACAAGCATTCAACAAGTCACGGTTTATTCAAAGCTTTCAGTAGTTATTTGTTAACAGGTGCCACACTGAAGCGTGCAGATGTTGGCATACAGCGAGTTCCACCACTCTCAAACAACGGCGTTTAACGTTTTCAACCCATCCAGGTTAAGGGGATATACACTTTTGCTTCAGTTCTTTTTCAACATAACTTGTGGTTTTGGTTTACCGTTTTGGCTGTTGTTTGCGTTTAAAAAAACATACCGTTTCTTAATTTGAAGATCACACATTTTCTCATGTTTACAGATGAAGAATTCGTTGACTTGCATGCTGCAATTTTCACAGGCACACTCCATTTGCAATTTTCGAAGTTAAGAGCTGCGTTTTCAACCAGGTGACTACAGTTTTCTTTGACGTCGTGCTCGCCCAAAATGATGCCTAAAGCTAAGCTAATTTAAACCACAACTAAAATACAACAAATGTGAAGCTCACACGCGCAAAGCACTCAACCAGTCTCATATGTCATGAAGCTTTCAGTGCTTATTTGTCAACAAGTAGCTCATTGAAATATGCAAATCATACCATTCACCAAGTACTACTTTCAACCAACAACATTCAGTTTTTTTAACGTCTGCCGGATGAAAGGGCTCTGCGTTGATCATTTCAGTTCTAATTTAACATGCGTTACTATATTTCTTTCACTCCTTTGCTGTTGTTAAAATTAAAAGAAGACGGTGGCTTAATCTGAACGCTGAATGGTGAAACACTGAATGGTGAACTGGTGTAGCATATATTTGAGTTGCATTGTGCAAATTTCAGAAGCATAGTTTCATTCGCAACTTTGAAAGTGAAAAGCTGCGCGAGGATCGACTGCTGATCAACCAAAAGAAATGTCACAGGTTCGAAGCACACAACAAATCACACTTGACTTAAAGCTTGCAATATTTATTATTGAACAGGTTCCTTATTGAATGATAATTCTTTAAAAAAATTTATAAAATTTTTTTTAACTTAACGAGCTGCATCTCCAGTTCTACTCCATTTTAACAATGATGTTATAGTTCAATAACAGGTCAATGCCTGTATTTGGGAATTAATGGCCAATTTCTGAAATATGCAAATTCAGTTACAACTTCATATCAACGAGTCTCACATTATGTTCATGTGCTCGCTGAAAATTTTACAATCACACTTTGTTTTCGATTACACGACAGAAACATTAAATCTTCTGGAACTATTATGCATTCTAGAGAAACGATATCTTAAGTCTGATGTGCATTGAGCAGTCAACGAGTTTAACATGCAGCTGCAAGCTCTTGAATGTCGCATCTTTCAACAAGGTTCACAATCGAGCAAGTAACACCATCCAGTATTCTCATTTAATTTTTGATTATTGCAGTAATGTTTCAGATAACGTTTACGCTCCTGACTAAAATTGGTAATTGACAGTGGATTCCGGAAATTGGTCATATATGAGAAGGAGAATTCATTCAATGAGTACGGTTTAAACCCGAAACGTTTGCGATTTCATTAGCGTAATGCTAAATCAACGCTGTTATACAACTGACGAATGAACGTTTGTTTGCCGATTCATGCGTGACCCATCACCAGATAGCAATGGAAAGGTTGTGTAAGGATTGATAACACAAAAATAGCAAAAACTACAACTGGCACTAGCGATAGGCTTAACATTTTGCCTACCCCTTTTTCGTCCCTCCTACCATTGATCGAATAGGAATAGCGTGACATTGAAATACCTGGAGTAGGGTTCGACAACCTGAAACACATTTCCAACTGCCACCGGCAAGTGCTTAAACATTTTTTCTTTCGAAGTTAAACGAACTGGAGTAAAACTGCATGCAGGATGAAAACGCAGATAGACGGAAAATCGCGAATCGAGGCCGGAAATTGGGGGGGGGGGGGGGGGGGGGGGGGGCTTGCCTACAGGACGAGAGAAAACGAAGTGCAGACACTAAATACTAGAATTCACCTATTACCGTCCTGGGACGGGCCGCCATATACAAAATTCGAACACTGCGCGTGACCTTTCACGGCAAAAAACTTTTCCGCCGCAAACTTTTAAACGTTTTTCTTCTCGTCCTCCCCGCTAAACTATATTATATTTTATTGTTTTCTCTTTTCGATAATTAAGCATATCTTCTCCTCTTTCCAACGATACTAGTTATTATGATGGATAAAATTTTCTTCCCCCCGAAAACACAGTTATATTCCAGTGCCCTATATTTTTCTTCCCTTTTGCCGTAGCTAACTAGGAAAAGCCGACGGAAAAATAAGTTGACCTTTCAAAAGCCGTAGACTATTTTTCACTTTCGTTTTCTTACTACCTTTTCTTCTCGTGTTTTCTTCCATTTTATAACACCCACATGATAAAGTCATATATGTTTGTCAGTTACATTGTTCTCTTTTATTCTTGTATGTTTTTTTTTATATATTCTTCCGTATTTAGAAATGTCTCTATTTCCATTTCTGCTGCTATTGTGCCTTCACGGATTACACTCGCGAGCATTTGAAACAACCGTGTGCGATTGTTCGGAGCCGTCGAAAATGGGAATTATTCAATTTTCCGACGCGAATTGTCAGCCGAAATCTGCCGAAAATCGTGCCATCAGTGTAAAATATGCCGTATATAGTGAAGAACGTGCTGCAATCAAGTTTCCGGGATATATTTGTGCCCGCTGGAAAAATATAAGACGTATCACAATGAATTTTTTCGGACAAACAGTGATCGTGCCAGATAAAATTTCCATCGATACAACACCTGCCGAGTGCAACGAAATGATAAACAATAAAAGGTGCGACAATCAACGAATGACTTTTTAGGATGGCAAATTTGTGTTCGACGATGAACCCGATATTTCTGGATATTGGTTGCAAACAATCGATTCCGAAATATTAAACTGTGTTCTCGATAAAATTCAACTTTTCCAACAAAAGGAGAATGCGGATTTTTCAACACCTATCGGAATTGCTTCCGCTACGTCGGGAAATTTGTCACATAATCATTTAACTCTGATTTGGGACAAAACCTACACACAGAAAACTAAAGCAATTACCCGGCTTGTCGAAGAAGGTATCGGCAAGTTGATGCAATTACCTGGAAAAAAACAAATTTTCAGACTTCAAGACGACCGAAATCAACTAGACTTTCACTTGTTGCCGATATCACGTTGTTTTTCAGTACAGAAAAATTGCTCCAATAGGACTTCTTCCTTTGAAATCCGTGGCCAGTCTCAACTCTTTGTCGCAACGGCGGCCATCATGAAAAATTCAACAACAACATCAGAACCTCCGGTGCCATCTAGCGCTGAAGATTTAAACATACCGGCGAATATTCAATATATTCGGGATCAACTAACCGATCATGAAAACGAATTGGCAAGTCAAATTCAATTATTACAGTGCGATGGTCGCAAAGCCAAACATGAAAGAGCCGTTACAACTGCTCAATATAATGGATGGTTAGCAGCCTCTCAACTACAATTACCAAAGTGCACAAAATTACAAGCTTTCGGTAAAACGGCCGTACTGATACAGTGTAAAGCCTTAAATGTCACATTTGATACTATTTTGACTTCTTGCGGACCGCAACCAAAATTTCAAAATTATACAATTAACCTCGATGGCTGGGAACTTGTTAAATATTCCCCTTGCTATTGGACAAACGGATTTGTAAACTTTAACGACAAACCTTACGCTTTCCGCAACAACACCTGGCAATTAATTGAAGCCACAATCGTGTTGCCGGAGCAGACGCTCGCCCACTCTTTTCGCTACGAAAACGTCGAGTTTTTCGACTACGTGCATCAAAGTAATCCGGCATATACCGACAACATGCTCAATCACATGAACATCATGGCCGATATTGCTGCCGCAATCAACGAACACCCGCCATCGGAATATACCTTACGTCAACGACCTAGTGCGACAAATATTTTTGTAACGGCATCTGGTGTCGGAAGTTATACATCTTGGTGGGAGACGATCAAGAACTATTTCTTCATCGGCATATTATGCCTTTTAGTGCTTCTTTTCTTACGTATTTGCTATAGTTGCGGCCTTTTCACCGTCATTTGGGTCGTATGCTGCCGTCCCACCTACAAATCACGGCAACCAGCTTCCGAATCCATTCCCATGCATGCAGTCTGATTACGGGACGTAATCTCACGCCGCCGGGAGTGATGTAACGAAGCCAATATACATCTTCAACTTATATGCCCTTTCTGTAGTATCTTTAATAAGTAATTAGTATAAAACATGTCCATGGCAACAATATACATACGCAACACGGGTGACCTAGATGAACACCTGCTAGCTAGCTGACGCATCCATGTGTCATCAGCATCACGTCACTTATAAAACATCTTTGATTGGCGCACATCATCGCACCATTATCATGCCATTTTAAACATCTTTGATTGGTTGCAAATACTCGCACAGCAACTCACCAATTTGCCAATATGCGAAGTGTAATCGTGAACCCAATATATGATAAAGATCAGACAAGAACTTGCAGCTGAGTAAGGTAGTCGCCTGAATTTATTCTTGTTGCTCTTATCTTTTGGTTAATAGTATTGCGTAGTAAACTGTACTCTTTCGTGTAACTTTATTTGCTTAACTTGCTTTAAATTGCATCTGTTCGAACTTAGTTATTCTTGGACAGTGCATTTGTCCTTTTTCTTAAACACTTGTTCAATCTATTTGATTGTGAATTGACTTCGTGAGCGTGAGGTTATCTCGTTCGCTTCCGTGTCGATATCTTTCCGCTACCCACTCGTGTGATCACGGTAAGACTTGGTTATAATTGTCTCTCTTTCTCTCTTTAGTTTCCCTACGGTATCTTTATTTCTCTTTATGTTCTTGCTTAATGTAGTATGGTTAATCTGGGATAATAAATCCATCATTGTGGGAAATACGCCTCCGAGCTCGTTATTATTTCCTTTTGTCTTAATACAGTAAAGTCAGTCTTTGATGCTGTTTTAATGTAGATATTTAAACTGATTCTATAACACTAAATTCACATTGAATACACATATATTTCATGCTGTTTAAATGTAGATATTGAAACTGATTCTATAACACTATATTCACATTGAATACACGTATATTTCATGCTGTTTGAATGTAGATATTGAAACTGATTCTATAACACTATATTCACATTGAATACACGTATATTTCATGCTGTTTAAATGTAGATATTGAAACTGATTCTATAACACTATATTCACATTGAATACACGTATATTTCATGCTGTTTGAATGTAGATATTGAAACTCATTGTATTACACTATATTCACATTGAATACACGTATATTTCATGCTGTTTGAATGTAGATATTGAAACTGATTCTATAACACTATATTCACATTGAATACACGTATATTTCATGCTGTTTGAATGTAGATATTGAAACTGATTCTATAACACTATATTCACATTGAATACACGTATATTTGATGCTGTTTGAATGTAGATATTGAAACTGATTCTATAACACTATATTCACATTGAATACACGTATATTTCATGCTGTTTGAATGTAGATATTGAAACTGATTCTATAACACTATATTCACATTGAATACACGTATATTTGATGCTGTTTGAATGTAGATATTGAAACTGATTCTATAACACTATATTCACATTGAATACACGTATATTTCATGCTGTTTGAATGTAGATATTGAAACTGATTCTATAACACTATATTCACATTGAATACACGTATATTTGATGCTGTTTGAATGTAGATATTGAAACTGATTCTATAACACTATATTCACATTGAATACACGTATATTTCATGCTGTTTGAATGTAGATATTGAAACTGATTCTATAACACTATATTCACATTGAATACACGTATATTTGATGCTGTTTGAATGTAGATATTGAAACTGATTCTATAACACTATATTCACATTGAATACACGTATATTTGATGCTGTTTGAATGTAGATATTGAAACTGATTCTATAACACTATATTCACATTGAATACACGTATATTTGATGCTGTTTGAATGTAGATATTGAAACTGATTCTATAACACTATATTCACATTGAATACACGTATATTTCATGCTGTTTGAATGTAGATATTGAAACTGATTCTATAACACTATATTCACATTGAATACACGTATATTTCATGCTGTTTGAATGTAGATATTGAAACTGATTCTATAACACTATATTCACATTGAATACACGTATATTTCATGCTGTTTGAATGTAGATATTGAAACTGATTCTATAACACTATATTCACATTGAATACACGTATATTTCATGCTGTTTGAATGTAGATATTGAAACTGATTCTATAACACTATATTCACATTGAATACACGTATATTTCATGCTGTTTGAATGTAGATATTGAAACTGATTCTATAACACTATATTCACATTGAATACACGTATATTTGATGCTGTTTGAATGTAGATATTGAAACTGATTCTATAACACTATATTCACATTGAATACACGTATATTTCATGCTGTTTGAATGTAGATATTGAAACTGATTCTATAACACTATATTCACATTGAATACACGTATATTTCATGCTGTTTGAATGTAGATATTGAAACTGATTCTATAACACTATATTCACATTGAATACACGTATATTTCATGCTGTTTGAATGTAGATATTGAAACTGATTCTATAACACTATATTCACATTGAATACACGTATATTTGATGCTGTTTGAATGTAGATATTGAAACTGATTCTATAACACTATATTCACATTGAATACACGTATATTTCATGCTGTTTGAATGTAGATATTGAAACTGATTCTATAACACTATATTCACATTGAATACACGTATATTTCATGCTGTTTGAATGTAGATATTGAAACTCACTGTCTTACACTATATTCACATTGAATACACGTATATTTGATGCTGTTTGAATGTAGATATTGAAACTGATTCTATAACACTATATTCACATTGAATACACGTATATTTGATGCTGTTTGAATGTAGATATTGAAACTGATTCTATAACACTATATTCACATTGAATACACGTATATTTGATGCTGTTTGAATGTAGATATTGAAACTGATTCTATAACACTATATTCACATTGAATACACGTATATTTCATGCTGTTTGAATGTAGATATTGAAACTGATTCTATAACACTATATTCACATTGAATACACGTATATTTCATGCTGTTTGAATGTAGATATTGAAACTGATTCTATAACACTATATTCACATTGAATACACGTATATTTCATGCTGTTTGAATGTAGATATTGAAACTGATTCTATAACACTATATTCACATTGAATACACGTATATTTCATGCTGTTTGAATGTAGATATTGAAACTGATTCTATAACACTATATTCACATTGAATACACGTATATTTCATGCTGTTTGAATGTAGATATTGAAACTGATTCTATAACACTATATTCACATTGAATACACGTATATTTGATGCTGTTTGAATGTAGATATTGAAACTGATTCTATAACACTATATTCACATTGAATACACGTATATTTCATGCTGTTTGAATGTAGATATTGAAACTGATTCTATAACACTATATTCACATTGAATACACGTATATTTCATGCTGTTTGAATGTAGATATTGAAACTGATTCTATAACACTATATTCACATTGAATACACGTATATTTCATGCTGTTTGAATGTAGATATTGAAACTGATTCTATAACACTATATTCACATTGAATACACGTATATTTGATGCTGTTTGAATGTAGATATTGAAACTGATTCTATAACACTATATTCACATTGAATACACGTATATTTCATGCTGTTTGAATGTAGATATTGAAACTGATTCTATAACACTATATTCACATTGAATACACGTATATTTCATGCTGTTTGAATGTAGATATTGAAACTGATTCTATAACACTATATTCACATTGAATACACGTATATTTGATGCTGTTTGAATGTAGATATTGAAACTGATTCTATAACACTATATTCACATTGAATACACGTATATTTCATGCTGTTTGAATGTAGATATTGAAACTGATTCTATAACACTATATTCACATTGAATACACGTATATTTGATGCTGTTTGAATGTAGATATTGAAACTGATTCTATAACACTATATTCACATTGAATACACGTATATTTCATGCTGTTTGAATGTAGATATTGAAACTGATTCTATAACACTATATTCACATTGAATACACGTATATTTGATGCTGTTTGAATGTAGATATTGAAACTGATTCTATAACACTATATTCACATTGAATACACGTATATTTCATGCTGTTTGAATGTAGATATTGAAACTGATTCTATAACACTATATTCACATTGAATACACGTATATTTCATGCTGTTTGAATGTAGATATTGAAACTGATTCTATAACACTATATTCACATTGAATACACGTATATTTGATGCTGTTTGAATGTAGATATTGAAACTGATTCTATAACACTATATTCACATTGAATACACGTATATTTCATGCTGTTTGAATGTAGATATTGAAACTGATTCTATAACACTATATTCACATTGAATACACGTATATTTGATGCTGTTTGAATGTAGATATTGAAACTGATTCTATAACACTATATTCACATTGAATACACGTATATTTCATGCTGTTTGAATGTAGATATTGAAACTGATTCTATAACACTATATTCACATTGAATACACGTATATTTGATGCTGTTTGAATGTAGATATTGAAACTGATTCTATAACACTATATTCACATTGAATACACGTATATTTCATGCTGTTTGAATGTAGATATTGAAACTGATTCTATAACACTATATTCACATTGAATACACGTATATTTGATGCTGTTTGAATGTAGATATTGAAACTGATTCTATAACACTATATTCACATTGAATACACGTATATTTCATGCTGTTTGAATGTAGATATTGAAACTGATTCTATAACACTATATTCACATTGAATACACGTATATTTGATGCTGTTTGAATGTAGATATTGAAACTGATTCTATAACACTATATTCACATTGAATACACGTATATTTGATGCTGTTTGAATGTAGATATTGAAACTGATTCTATAACACTATATTCACATTGAATACACGTATATTTCATGCTGTTTGAATGTAGATATTGAAACTGATTCTATAACACTATATTCACATTGAATACACGTATATTTGATGCTGTTTGAATGTAGATATTGAAACTGATTCTATAACACTATATTCACATTGAATACACGTATATTTCATGCTGTTTGAATGTAGATATTGAAACTGATTCTATAACACTATATTCACATTGAATACACGTATATTTCATGCTGTTTGAATGTAGATATTGAAACTGACTGTCTTAACACTATATTCACTATATTCACATTGAATACACGTATATTTGATGCTGTTTGAATGTAGATATTGAAACTGATTCTATAACACTATATTCACATTGAATACACGTATATTTGATGCTGTTTGAATGTAGATATTGAAACTGATTCTATAACACTATATTCACATTGAATACACGTATATTTGATGCTGTTTGAATGTAGATATTGAAACTGATTCTATAACACTATATTCACATTGAATACACGTATATTTCATGCTGTTTGAATGTAGATATTGAAACTGATTCTATAACACTATATTCACATTGAATACACGTATATTTCATGCTGTTTGAATGTAGATATTGAAACTGATTCTATAACACTATATTCACATTGAATACACGTATATTTCATGCTGTTTGAATGTAGATATTGAAACTGATTCTATAACACTATATTCACATTGAATACACGTATATTTGATGCTGTTTGAATGTAGATATTGAAACTGATTCTATAACACTATATTCACATTGAATACACGTATATTTGATGCTGTTTGAATGTAGATATTGAAACTGATTCTATAACACTATATTCACATTGAATACACGTATATTTCATGCTGTTTGAATGTAGATATTGAAACTGATTCTATAACACTATATTCACATTGAATACACGTATATTTGATGCTGTTTGAATGTAGATATTGAAACTGATTCTATAACACTATATTCACATTGAATACACGTATATTTCATGCTGTTTGAATGTAGATATTGAAACTGATTCTATAACACTATATTCACATTGAATACACGTATATTTGATGCTGTTTGAATGTAGATATTGAAACTGATTCTATAACACTATATTCACATTGAATACACGTATATTTCATGCTGTTTGAATGTAGATATTGAAACTGATTCTATAACACTATATTCACATTGAATACACGTATATTTGATGCTGTTTGAATGTAGATATTGAAACTGATTCTATAACACTATATTCACATTGAATACACGTATATTTCATGCTGTTTGAATGTAGATATTGAAACTGATTCTATAACACTATATTCACATTGAATACACGTATATTTGATGCTGTTTGAATGTAGATATTGAAACTGATTCTATAACACTATATTCACATTGAATACACGTATATTTCATGCTGTTTGAATGTAGATATTGAAACTGATTCTATAACACTATATTCACATTGAATACACGTATATTTCATGCTGTTTGAATGTAGATATTGAAACTGATTCTATAACACTATATTCACATTGAATACACGTATATTTGATGCTGTTTGAATGTAGATATTGAAACTGATTCTATAACACTATATTCACATTGAATACACGTATATTTCATGCTGTTTGAATGTAGATATTGAAACTCACTGTCTTACACTATATTCACATTGAATACACGTATATTTGATGCTGTTTGAATGTAGATATTGAAACTGATTCTATAACACTATATTCACATTGAATACACGTATATTTCATGCTGTTTGAATGTAGATATTGAAACTGATTCTATAACACTATATTCACATTGAATACACGTATATTTCATGCTGTTTGAATGTAGATATTGAAACTGATTCTATAACACTATATTCACATTGAATACACGTATATTTGATGCTGTTTGAATGTAGATATTGAAACTGATTCTATAACACTATATTCACATTGAATACACGTATATTTCATGCTGTTTGAATGTAGATATTGAAACTGATTCTATAACACTATATTCACATTGAATACACGTATATTTGATGCTGTTTGAATGTAGATATTGAAACTGATTCTATAACACTATATTCACATTGAATACACGTATATTTCATGCTGTTTGAATGTAGATATTGAAACTGATTCTATAACACTATATTCACATTGAATACACGTATATTTCATGCTGTTTGAATGTAGATATTGAAACTCACTGTCTTACACTATATTCACATTGAATACACGTATATTTGATGCTGTTTGAATGTAGATATTGAAACTGATTCTATAACACTATATTCACATTGAATACACGTATATTTCATGCTGTTTGAATGTAGATATTGAAACTGATTCTATAACACTATATTCACATTGAATACACGTATATTTGATGCTGTTTGAATGTAGATATTGAAACTGATTCTATAACACTATATTCACATTGAATACACGTATATTTCATGCTGTTTGAATGTAGATATTGAAACTGATTCTATAACACTATATTCACATTGAATACACGTATATTTCATGCTGTTTGAATGTAGATATTGAAACTGATTCTATAACACTATATTCACATTGAATACACGTATATTTCATGCTGTTTGAATGTAGATATTGAAACTGATTCTATAACACTATATTCACATTGAATACACGTATATTTCATGCTGTTTGAATGTAGATATTGAAACTCACTGTCTTACACTATATTCACATTGAATACACGTATATTAGATGCTGTTTGAATGTAGATATTGAAACTGATTCTATAACACTATATTCACATTGAATACACGTATATTTGATGCTGTTTGAATGTAGATATTGAAACTGATTCTATAACACTATATTCACATTGAATACACGTATATTTCATGCTGTTTGAATGTAGATATTGAAACTGATTCTATAACACTATATTCACATTGAATACACGTATATTTCATGCTGTTTGAATGTAGATATTGAAACTGATTCTATAACACTATATTCACATTGAATACACGTATATTTCATGCTGTTTGAATGTAGATATTGAAACTGATTCTATAACACTATATTCACATTGAATACACGTATATTTCATGCTGTTTGAATGTAGATATTGAAACTGATTCTATAACACTATATTCACATTGAATACACGTATATTTGATGCTGTTTGAATGTAGATATTGAAACTGATTCTATAACACTATATTCACATTGAATACACGTATATGCTGTTTGAATTAGATGAAACTGATTTTAACACTATATTCACATTATACAGTATATTTTCTGTTTGAATGTAGATAATTCACATTGAATACACGTATATTTGATGCTGTTTGAATGACTATATTCAAAACTTTGAATACAGTCCTATTTCTGAATGTAGATATCCTATAATCTCACTCGGCATCAGTCACTATATTCACATTAGAAATAGTCCTATTTATTTTATTTTATTTTGTTCCAGATAGGAAACGATATGCCTCAATCCGGTAGGCAACATATTGCGTAAGAGCGTCGGCTTATATCCATTTCTCTTTGTAAAAAGCCGATAATGTTAACTCATAACTTACCGATATGCTACCGATATGGTAAGACTTGCTTGTTATTCGTTGCTGATAGTTGTATGAGCAAGTACAACATGGGTGCAACTGGAAAAGTTATTTATGCACTAAAAAGTAAGAAAAATTTAATAAATATTTCTGGTGTGGCCGTTGTAGTATTTTATTAAATGAACTATATTAGATATAACATATTTAATGGTCCCCTGCAATTGAAATTAAAATAGGTTAAAAGATAAATATTTGGTGAACCATTTAAGTTATGAATTAACACCATCGACTTTTTACAAAGGGAAATGGATATAAGCCGACGCTCTTACGCAATATGTTGCCTACCGGATTGGAGGCATATCGTTCCTATAGTATATGGCGGCCCGTCCCAGGACGGTAATAGGTGAATTCTAGTATTTAGTGTCTGCACTTCGTTTTCTCTCGTCCTGTAGGCAAGCCCCCCCCCCCCCAATTTCCGGCCTCGATTCGCGATTTTCCGTCTATCTGCGTTTTCATCCTGCATGCAGTTTTACTCCAGTTCGTTTAACTTCGAAAGAAAAAATGTTTAAGCACTTGCCGGTGGCAGTTGGAAATGTGTTTCAGGTTGTCGAACCCTACTCCAGGTATTTCAATGTCACGCTATTCCTATTCGATCAATGGTAGGAGGGACGAAAAAGGGGTAGGCAAAATGTTAAGCCTATCGCTAGTGCCAGTTGTAGTTTTTGCTATTTTTGTGTTATCAATCCTTACACAACCTTTCCATTGCTATCTGGTGATGGGTCACGCATGAATCGGCAAACAAACGTTCATTCGTCAGTTGTATAACAGCGTTGATTTAGCATTACGCTAATGAAATCGCAAACGTTTCGGGTTTAAATCGTACTCATTGAATGAATTCTCCTTCTCATATATGACCAATTTCCGGAATCCACTGTCAATTACCAATTTTAGTCAGGAGCGTAAACGTTATCTGAAACATTACTGCAATAATCAAAAATTAAATGAGAATACTGGATGGTGTTACTTGCTCGATTGTGAACCTTGTTGAAAGATACGACATTCAAGAGCTTGCAGCTGCATGTTAAACTCGTTGACTGCTCAATGCACATCAGACTTAAGATATCGTTTCTCTAGAATGCATAATAGTTCCAGAAGATTTAATGTTTCTGTCGTGTAATCGAAAACAAAGTGTGATTGTAAAATTTTCAGCGAGCACATGAACATAATGTGAGACTTGTTGATATGAAGTTGTAACTGAATTTGCATATTTCAGAAATTGGCCATTAATTCCCAAATACAGGCATTGACCTGTTATTGAACTATAACATCATTGTTAAAATGGAGTAGAACTGGAGATGCAGCTCGTTAAGTTAAAAAAAATTTTATAAATTTTTTTAAAGAATTATCATTCAATAAGGAACCTGTTCAATAATAAATATTGCAAGCTTTAAGTCAAGTGTGATTTGTTGTGTGCTTCGAACCTGTGACATTTCTTTTGGTTGATCAGCAGTCGATCCTCGCGCAGCTTTTCACTTTCAAAGTTGCGAATGAAACTATGCTTCTGAAATTTGCACAATGCAACTCAAATATATGCTACACCAGTTCACCATTCAGTGTTTCACCATTCAGCGTTCAGATTAAGCCACCGTCTTCTTTTAATTTTAACAACAGCAAAGGAGTGAAAGAAATATAGTAACGCATGTTAAATTAGAACTGAAATGATCAACGCAGAGCCCTTTCATCCGGCAGACGTTAAAAAAACTGAATGTTGTTGGTTGAAAGTAGTACTTGGTGAATGGTATGATTTGCATATTTCAATGAGCTACTTGTTGACAAATAAGCACTGAAAGCTTCATGACATATGAGACTGGTTGAGTGCTTTGCGCGTGTGAGCTTCACATTTGTTGTATTTTAGTTGTGGTTTAAATTAGCTTAGCTTTAGGCATCATTTTGGGCGAGCACGACGTCAAAGAAAACTGTAGTCACCTGGTTGAAAACGCAGCTCTTAACTTCGAAAATTGCAAATGGAGTGTGCCTGTGAAAATTGCAGCATGCAAGTCAACGAATTCTTCATCTGTAAACATGAGAAAATGTGTGATCTTCAAATTAAGAAACGGTATGTTTTTTTAAACGCAAACAACAGCCAAAACGGTAAACCAAAACCACAAGTTATGTTGAAAAAGAACTGAAGCAAAAGTGTATATCCCCTTAACCTGGATGGGTTGAAAACGTTAAACGCCGTTGTTTGAGAGTGGTGGAACTCGCTGTATGCCAACATCTGCACGCTTCAGTGTGGCACCTGTTAACAAATAACTACTGAAAGCTTTGAATAAACCGTGACTTGTTGAATGCTTGTCACCTGTGAGTTTGGTATTTCTTGTAGTCCATCAGCAGTCCATTCTCGAGTAGCTCTTCAGTTTCAAAGTTGCAAATGAAGTCGGCCTGTAAAATTTGCAGAATATAAACCAATGAATGCTTCATCTGTAAACGTGAGAAAATTTGTGATCTTCAAATAAAGAAGCCACAATGTCTTTATGTAAACGCATACTAACAGCCAAAATTGGTAAACAAAAGAACCAACACATTTTAAAATACAATTGATGTGGAAATGAAGAGCCCATCACCTGAAATGTGTGGGAAAAGTTACACACCATAGGTTAAGAGTGGTAGGACTTGTTGAACCTCAACATCTGCCCGTATCGATGAGGTATCTAATTACAAATAAACATTGAAAGATTTACTTCAAACGTTACTTATCGAGTGCTGTCTACTTAAAAGGATGATATTTCTTTTAATGTACCAGCAGTCCATCCTAACCTAGCTTTTCCCTCTCGGAGTTGCAAATGAAGCGTGTCTGCTAAATTTGCAGATTGCAATTCAATGGAATGCTTGTAAACGGGAAAATGTGAGGTTTTTCGATAAAGCCACAGTCTGTTTGTAAATTAAGACAGCAAAGCAGTGCAAAAAAACATAAATGCACGTTAAAATAGAACTGAAGCAAAAAATGCTAAGCCCTTTCAACCGGAAGGTGTTGAAAAAAACTGGATTCTGAGAGTATTACTTGTTGAGTACTTTAAACGTGAATGTTTGAATGAGCTACCTGTTGACAAATAAACCCCGAGAGCTTTAAGTCGTATGCGACTGGTTTAGTGCTTTGAACCGGTGAATCTCACATACGTTGTAGTTCAGTAGGAGTTTAGTTTGCTCAGACGGAAAGAAAAACCATTATCACTTGGTTAAAACTGTTATTATACCAGGTTGAACACGCGTTCTAAAGAAATGTGCTAACAGAAATTGGTCACCCTAGTCAGTTATTAACAGCTGAATATGCAGAGCCCTTTCGTCTGGAAGATGTTGAAAAAGTTAAACGCCGTTGGTTTAGAGTGGTGGAATTTGTCGAATGCCCGCTTCAATGGGGCCCTTGTTGACAAATAACCACTGAAAGCTTTAAATAAAACTTGACTTGTTGAATGCTTCATACCTGTGCGTTTGGTATTTCTTTTGATTGATCAGCAGCCCATCCTCGCGTAGTAGTTCACTTTCAAAGTGGCAAATGAAATGTGCCTGAGAAATTTGCAGAATGAAAGTAAGAGAATACTTCCTGTAAATATTGAAAAATTTGGGTAATTCAGTTGAAGCCAAACTGTCTTTTTGTAAACGTAAACAACGGTCAATTTGTTTACCAAAACATAAACACGTGTTGAATAAGAACTGAAGTGGTGGTGCAGAGCCAGTTCAACTGGAACAGGGTGACAAAGTTAAATACTGCATGTTGTGGGTGGTGGTTCTTGTTGAATGCTAATATCTGCAGGTTTGATGAGGTACCTGTTGAGAAATAAAAATTGAATTCTTTAAATCAAACATGTCATGCTATGCTTATTACATAAAATATAACTTACCGAGTGCTGTTCACCTATGAGGTTCACATTGCTTTTAGTTGACCAGATGTAAGCGGGAAGAAATTTGTGATCTTCAGATGAAGCCATTGTCTTTCTGTGAATGTAAGCAATAGCCAATTAGTCAAAGACAAATTTTAAAATAACTTTGAGGTAGAAATGCAGAGCCCTTTCAACTGTATGAGGTTGAAAAAATTAAACACAGTTAATTTGGGGGTGATGAATATAGTTGAACGCTACCATCTGCAAGTGAGTCATGCTGATTTGAATGTAAGATGTTACCTATTTAAATGTGGAGGAAGAGGATAAAATTTTTCACAGCAATATATATATCCAGAGGCTTTCTTTTCGGCGAGCTGGGAGACATTCAACCATACTATTGTCCAATAAATTATCACCTGTTCAAATGAAAACCACGTTAAAAAATAAGAAATGTAGAATGTTTGAAAGAAATGTGTTACAAGAAATAGCTTATCCCAGTTAAAATATGACAGCAGGACGTTTTTGTGTACAATGAGTTGGCTGAATGTCGGCTCAATTTCGTCTGACGACAATGTGTCAACGATGGTGGAAACGGATAGAAAAATGCGGTGGTTTGGAATGACTAATTAAAGGGAAAACGGGAAAAGGCAAAAGGGTAAGCCGAGCCGGCGGCAGGTCGAACTTTTCTCAGGTATTCGGAACCTTTTCGAAGGTAGTCGAACCTAAATAAAATAAAACTAATGCGGCTCAAGGAATGCTTCAAATTTGATAAAATTCGTGTGATTATGAAGAAGCCACACTGCCTTTTAGTAAACAGAAACAATACTCTATTTGCTTACCTAACCATCAACACATGTTGAACAAGAACTGAAATGGAAGTGCAGAGCCTGTTCACTTGGAATGTTAACAAAGTTCAACACTGGTGGTTATGGATGGTTGTTGTTGTTGTATGCTAATACCTGCAGGTTTCCTGAAGTACCTGTTGACAAATAAATATTGAAAGGTTAGAGTCATACACGTCTTGCTAAGCTTTATGTTAAACATTAGTTATCGAGTGTTGTATACCAATGAGGTGACATTGCTTTCAGTTGCTCAGATGTAAGCGAAAAAATCTGTGATCTTCAGCTGTAGCCACTATCTTTCTGTAAATGTAAAAGGCAGCCAATTAGTCAACTGAAGCATCGATACATTTTAAAATAGAATTAAAATAGGGAGGCAGAGCACTTTCACTTGGACGTTGTTGGAAAAGTTGAACAAAATAACTTTAGGGTGATGAACTACTTACTTCTGCAAATGAGTCATAAATATTTGAATGTATCATGTTACCTATTAAAATGTGCAGGAAAGGAATACATTTCTTCACTGCAATACATCAAATGGCTTTATTTTTGAGCGAGCTGAGATTAACCAGCTCACACTAAACCACACTACTACTGTCCAATAAATTATCACCTGTTCATCGTAAAGTAAAAATTAGGTTGCAAATCAGATATGCAGATTTTTATAAATGTGTTCTATTAAATCGCTTACCCCAATTAAGATATCACAGCAGAAAGTTTTGTGTTGTTTGTTGTTTAAATCACGGTGGCTGTTTTTCGTCTGACGCCAATGTGTCAATGATAGTGGAAACGAATTGCTAAAATGCGGAATGCGAAGGTTGGGAATGACTAATTAAAGGGAAAAGTGGAAACGAAATAAAAGGTTAAGCTTACCCCGCGGCAGGTCGAACCTTTTCCCAGGTAGTCGAACCTTTTCTCAGGTAGTCGAACCCTTTTTCAGGTAGTCGAACCTTTTTCCAGGTAGAAAAAAGCACGTGATGTCAACACCACCAATGGCAAAAGGGATACCGAAAGGAAAAGAAAATGTTAAGCCTTGCCAAAGGCAGTTTAAACCTTTTTTTTTTCAGGTAGTCGAACCTCTTTCCAGGTAGAAAAAAGCACGTGATGTCACAACGACCAATGAAAAAACGGATGGCGAAATGAAAGGAAAAAGTTAAGCCTTGCCAAAGGCAGTTTAAACCTTTTTTCAGGTAGTCGAAACTTTTAGCAGGTAGAAAAACGACACGTGACTGCTCGCGAACCAATGACGGCGTGCGCACGCCGTTAGGTTTTTCGGACAAACACACAGACAGATACACAAACAAACTCCTCCCACAAATAGACCTTTGGCTTTTATAAAGATAGTAGATATTCACATTGAATACACGTATAGGATACTGTTTGAATGTAGATGTTGAAACTCACTGTATCACACTATATTCACATTGAATACACGTATATTTGATGCTGTTTGAATGTACATCATGAAACTGATTGTATAACACTATATTCACATTGAATACACGTATATTTGAAACTGTTTGAATGTAGATATGAAACTGATTGTATAACACTATATTCACATTGAATACACGTATATTTGATACTGTTTGAATGTACATCATAAAACTGATTCTATAACACTATATTCAAATCGAATACACGTATATTTGATGCTGTTTGAATGTAGATATTGAAACTCACTGTATCACACTATATTCACATTGAATACACGTATATTTGATGCTGTTTGAATGTACATTATGAAACTGATTCTATAACACTATATTCACATTGAATACACGTATATTTCATGCTGTTTGAATGTTGATATTGAAACTCAAAAATATTTGATGCTGTTTGAATGTAGATATTGAAACTCACTGTATCACACTATATTCACATTGAATACACGTATATTTGATGCTGTTTGAATGTAGATATTGAAACTCACTGTATCACACTATATTCACATTGAATACATGTATATTTGATGCTGTTTGAATGTACATCATGAAACTGATTGTATCACACTATATTCACATTGAATACACGTATATTTGATGCTGTTTGAATGTACATATTGAAACTGATTCTATAACACTATATTCACATTGAATACACGTATATTTCATGCTGTTTGAATGTAGATATTGAAACTCACTGTATCACACTATATTCACATTGAATACACGTATATTTGATGCTGTTTGAATGTACATCATGAAACTGATTGTATAACACTATATTCACATTGAATACACGTATATTTGATGCTGTTTGAATGTAGATATTGAAACTCACTGTATCACACTATATTCACATTGAATACACGTATATTTGATGCTGTTTGAATGTAGATATTGAAACTCACTGTATCACACTATATTCACATTGAATACACGTATATTTGATGCTGTTTGAATGTAGATATTGAAACTGATTCTATAACACTATATTCACATTGAATACACGTATATTTGATGCTGTTTGAATGTAGATATTGAAACTCACTGTATCACACTATATTCACATTGAATACACGTATATTTGATGCTGTTTGAATGTAGATATTGAAACTCACTGTATCACACTATATTCACATTGAATACACGTATATTTGATACTGTTTGAATGTACATCATAAAACTGATTCTATAACACTATATTCAAATCGAATACACGTATATTTGATGCTGTTTGAATGTAGATATTGAAACTCACTGTATCACACTATATTCACATTGAATACACGTATATTTGATGCTGTTTGAATGTAGATATTGAAACTGATTCTATTACACTATATTCACATTGAATACACGTATATTTGATGCTGTTTGAATGTAGATATTGAAACTGATTGTATAACACTATATTCACATTGAATACACGTATATTTCATACTGTTTGAATGTAGATATTGAAACTGATTCTATAACACTATATTCACATTGAATACACGTATATTTGATGCTGTTTGAATGTAGATATTGAAACTCATTGTATAACACTATATTCACATTGAATACACGTATATTTGATGCTGTTTGAATGTAGATATTGAAACTCACTGTATCACACTATATTCACATTGAATACACGTATATTTGATGCTGTTTGAATGTAGATATTGAAACTCACTGTATCACACTATATTCACATTGAATACACGTATATTTGATGCTGTTTGAATGTAGATATTGAAACTCACTGTATCACACTATATTCACATTGAATACACGTATATTTGATGCTGTTTGAATGTAGATATTGAAACTCACTGTATCACACTATATTCACATTGAATACACGTATATTTGAAGCTGTTTGAATGTAGATCATGAAACTGATTCTATAACACTATATTCACATTGAATACACGTATATTTGATGCTGTTTGAATGTAGATATTGAAACTCACTGTGTCACACTATATTCACATTGAATAGACGTATATTTGATGCTGTTTGAATGTAGATAATGAAACTGCTTCTATAACACTATATTCACATTGAATACACGTATATTTGATGCTGTTTGAATGTAGATCATGAAACTGATTCTATAACAATATATTCACATTGAATACACGTATATTTGATGCTGTTTGAATGTAGATATTGAAAATCACTGTATCACACTATATTCACATTGAATACACGTATATTTGATGCTGTTTGAATGTAGATCATGAAACTGATTCTATAACACGATATTCACATTGAATACACGTATATTTGATGCTGTTTGAATGTAGATCATGAAACTGATTCTATAACACTATATTCACATTGAATACACGTATATTTGATGCTGTTTGAATGTAGATCATGAAACTCATTCTATAACACTATATTCACATTGAATACACGTATATTTGATGCTGTTTGAATGTAGATATTGAAACTCACTGTATCATACTATATTCACATTGAATACACGTATATTTGATGCTGTTTGAATGTAGATATTGAAACTGATTCTATAACACTATATTCACATTGAATACACGTATATTTGATGCTGTTTGAATGTAGATATTGAAACTCACTGTATCACACTATATTCACATTGAATACACGTATATTTGATGCTGTTTGAATGTAGATATTGAAACTCATGTATCATACTATATTCACATTGAATACACGTATATTTGATGCTGTTTGAATGTAGATCATGAAACTGACTCTATAACACTATATTCACATTGAATACACGTATATTTGATGCTGTTTGAATGTAGATATTGAAACTGATTCTATAACACTATATTCACATTGAATACACGTATATTTGATGCTGTTTGAATGTAGATATTGAAACTCACTGTATCACACTATATTTACATTGAATACACGTATATTTGATGCTGTTTGAATGTAGATCATGAAACTCATTCTATAACACTATATTCACATTGAATACACGTATATTTGATTTGATGCTGATTGAAAGTAGATTTTGAAACTGATTCTATAACAGTATATTCACATTGAATACACGTATATTTGATGCTGTTTGAATGTACATCATGAAACTGATTGTATCACACTATATTCACATTGAATACACGTATATTTGATGCTGTTTGAATATAATCATAAATTGATTTGTTCTATAACACTATATTCATTGAATACACGTATATTTGATGCTGTTTGAATGTAGATATTGAAACTCACTGTATCACTATATTCACATTGAATACACGTATATTTGATGCTGTTTGAATGTACATCAGGAAACTGATTGTATAACACTATATTCACATTGAATACACGTATATTTCATGCTGTTTGAATGTAGATATTGAAACTCACTGTATCACACTATATTCACATTGAATACACGTATATTTGATGCTGTTTGGATGTAGATATTGAAACTGATTCTATCACACTATATTCACATTTAATACTCGTATATTTGATGCTGTTTGAATGTAGATATTTAAACTCACTGTATAACACTATATTCACATTGAATACAGGTATATTTGATGCTGTTTGAATGTAGATATTGAAACTCACTGTATCACACTATATTCACATTGAATACACGTATATTTGATGCTGTTTGAATGTAGATATTGAAACTCACTGTATCACACTATATTCACATTGAATACACGTATATTTGATGCTGTTTGAATGTAGATCATGTAACTCATTCTATAACACTATATTCACAATGAATACACGTATATTTCATGCTGTTTGAATGTAGATCATGAAACTGATTCTATAACACTATATTCACATTGAATACACGTATATTTGATGCTGTTGGAATGCAGATATTAAACTCACTGTATAACACTATAGTCACATTGATACACGTATATTTGATGCTGTTTGAATGTAGATATTGAAACTCACTGTATCACTCTATATTCACATTGAATACTTGTATATTTGATGCTGTTTGAATATAGATCATGAAACTGATTCTATAACACTATATTCACATTGAATACACGTATAGTTGATGCTGTTTGAATGTAGATATTAAAACTGATTCTATAACATAGTGTATTTGATGTGTATTCAGATTAAATACACGTATATTTGATGCTGTTTGAATGTAGATATTGAAACTCACTGTATCACACTATATTCATATTGAATACACGAATATTTGATGCTGTTTGAATGTAGATATTGAAACTCACTGTATCACTATATTCACATTGAATACACGTATATTTGATGCTGTTTGAATGTAGATATTGAAACTCACTGCATCACACTATATTCACATTGAATACACGTATATTTGATGTTGTTTGAATGTAGATATTGAAACTCACTGCACACTATATTCACATTGAATACACGTATATTTGATGCTGTTTGAATGTAATCATAAAACTGATTCTATAACACTATATTCACATTGAATACACGTATATTTGATGCTGTTTGAATGTAGATATGGAAACTCACTGTATCGCACTATATTCACATTGAATACACGTATATTTGATACTGTTTGAATGTACATCATGAAACTGATTCTATAACACCATATTCACATTGAATACACGTATATTTGATACTGTTTGAATGTAGATCATGAAACTGATTCTATAACACTATATTCACATTGAATACACGTATATTTGATACTGTTTGAATGTAGATCATGAAACTCGCTGTCTCACACTATATTCACATTGAATACAGGTATATTTTGATGCTGTTTGAATGTAGATATTGAAACTCACTGTAGCGCACTATATTCACATTGAATACACGTATGATTTGATACTGATGTTTGAATGTAGACATTGAAATGTTCTATAACACTATATTCACATTGAATACACGTATATTTGATGCTGTTTGAATGTAGATATTAAAACTGATTCTATAACACTATATTCATTGAATACACGTATATTTGATGCTGTTTGAATGTAGATATTGAAGCTGCTGTCATATACTATATTCATTGAATACACGTATATTTGATGCTGTTTGAATGTAGATATTGAAACTCACTGTATCACACTATATTCACATTGAATACACGTATATTTGATGCTGTTTGAATGTAGATATTGAAACTCACTGTATAACACTATATTCACATTGAATACACGTATATTTGATACTGTTTGAATGTACATCAAGAAACTGATTCTATAACACTATATTCACATTCATACACGTATATTTGATACTGTTTTAATGTAGATATTGAAACTCACTGTATAACACTATATTCATTGAATACACGTATATTTGATGCTGTTTGAATGTAGATATTGAAACTCACTGTATCACACTATATTCACATTGAATACACATATATTTGATGCTGTTTTTGAATGTAGATATTGAAACTCACTGTATAACACTATATTCACATTGAATACACGTATATTTATGCTGTTTGAATGTAGATCATGAAACTGATTCTATAACACTATATTCACATTGAATACACGTATATTTGATGCTGTTTTTGAATGTAGATATTGAAACTCACTGTATCACACTATATTCACATTGAATACACGTATATTTGATGCTGTTTGAATGCAGATATTGAAACTCAATGTATCACACTATATTCACATTGAATACACGTATATTTGATGCTGTTTGAATATACATAATAAAACTGATTCTATAACACTATATTCATATGGAATACACGTATATTTCGTACTGTTTGAATGTAGATATTGAAACTGATTCTATAACACTATATTCACATTGAATACACGTATATTTGATGCTGTTTGAATGTAGATATTGAAACTCACTGTATAACACTATATTCACATTGAATACACGTATATTTGATGCTGTTTGAATGTAGATATTGAAACTCACTGTATCACACTATATTCACATTGAATACACGTATATTTGATGCTGTTTGAATGTAGATATTGAAACTATATTCACTTGAATACACACTATATTCACATTGAATACACGTATATTTGATGCTGTTTGAATGTAGATATTGAAACTGATTCTATAACACTATATTCACATTGAATACACGTATATTTGATGCTGTTTGAATGTAGATATTGAAACTGACTTATATAACACTATATTCACATTGAATACACGTATATTTGATGCTGTTTGAATGTAGATATTGAAACTCACTGTATAACACTATATTCACATTGAATACACGTATATTTGATGCTGTTTGAATGTAGATATTGAAACTCACTGTATCACACTATATTCACATTGAATACTTGTATATTTGATACTGTTTGAATATACATAATAAAACTGATTCTATAACACTATATTCACATTGAATACACGTATATTTTATGCTGTTTGAATGTAGATATTGAAACTGATTCTATAACACTATATTCACATTGAATACATGTATATTTGATGCTGTTTGAATGTAGATATTAAAACTCACTGTATCATACTATATTCCCATTGAATACACGTATATTTGATGCTGTTTGAATGTAGATCATGATACTGATTCTATAACACTATATTCACATTGAATACAGGTATATTTGATACTGTTTGAATGTACATTATGAAACTGATTCTATAACACTATATTCACATTGAATACACGTATATTTGATGCTGTTTGAATGTAGATATTTAAACTCACTGTATCATACTATATTCACATTGAATACACGTATATTTGGTACTGTTTGAATGTAGATATTGAAACTCATTGTATCATACATATTCACATTGAATACACGTATATTTGATGCTGTTTGAATGTAGATATTGAAACTCACTGTATCACCCTATATTCACATTGAATACACGTATATTTGATACTGTTTGAATGTACATTAAGAAACTGATTCTATAACAGTATATTCACATTGAATACACGTATATTTCATGCTGTTTGAATGTAGATATTGAAACTCACTGTATCACACTATATTCACATTGAATACTTGTATATTTGATGCTGTTTGAATGTAGATATTGAAACTCACTGTATCACACTATATTCACATTGAATACACGTATATTTGATGCTGTTTGAATGTAGATATTTAAACTCACTGTATCACACTATATTCACATTGAATACACGTATATTTGATGCTGTTTGAATGTAGATATTGAAACTCACTATATCACACTATATTCACAATGAATACACGTATATTTGATGCTGTTTGAATGTAGATATTGAAACTCACTGTATAACACTATATTCACATTGAATACACGTATATTTGATGCTGTTTGAATGTAGATCATGATACTGATTCTATAACACTATATTCACATTGAATACACGTATATTTGATGCTGTTTGAATGTAGATATTGAAACTCACTGTCTTACACTATATTCACATTGAATACACTTATATTTGATGCTGTTTGAATGTAAATCATGAAACTGATTCTATAACACTATATTCACATTGAATACACGTATATTTGATGCTGTTTGAATGTAGATATTGAAACTCACTGTATCACATTGTATTCACATTGAATACACGTATATTTGATGCTGTTTGAATGTAGATCATTGAAACTGACTGTATCACACTATATTCACATTGAATACACGTATATTTGATGCTGTTTGAATGTAGATATTGAAACTGATTCTATAACACTATATTCACATTGAATACACGTATATTTGATGCTGTTTGAATGTAGATATTGAAACTCACTGTATCACACTATATTCACATTGAATACACGTATATTTGATGCTGTTTGAATGTAGATATTGAAACTCACTGTATCACACTATATTCACATTGAATACACGTATATTTGATGCTGTTTGAATGTAGATATTTAAACTCACTGTATCACACTGCCTTCTTGAATACACGTATATTTGATGCTGTTTGAATGTAGATATTGAAACTCACTGTATCACACTATATTCACATTGAATACACGTATATTTGATGCTGTTTGAATGTAGATATAAACTTGATTTATAACACTATATTCACATTGAATACACGTATATTTGATGCTGTTTGAATGTAGATATTGAAACTCACTGGATCATACTATATTCACATTGAATACACGTATATTTGATACTGTTTGAATGTAGATATTGAAACTGATTCTATAACACTATATTCACATTGAATACACGTATATTTGATGCTGTTTGAATGTAGATATTGAAACTCACTGTATCACACTATATTCACATTGAATACACGTATATTTGATGCTGTTTGAATGTAGATATTGAAACTCACTGTATCACACTATATTCACATTGAATACACGTATATTTGATGCTGTTTGAATGTAGATCATGATTCTGATTCTATAACACTATATTCACATTGAATACACGTATATTTGATGCTGTTTAAATGTAGATATTGAAACTCACTGTGTCACACTATATTCACATTGAATACACGTATATTTGATGCTGTTTGAATGTAGATATTTAAATTCACTGTATCACACTATATTCACATTGAATACACGTATATTTGATGCTGTTTGAATGTAGATCATGATAATGATTCTATAACACTATATTCACATTGAATACACGTATGTTTGATGCTGTTTGAATGTAGATCATGAAACTGATTCTATAACACTATATTCACATTGAATACACGTATATTTGATGCTGTTTGAATGTAGATATGGTAACTTATTGTATCACACTATATTCACATTCAATACACGTATATTTGATGCTGTTTGAATGTAGATATTGAAACTCACTGTATTACAATATATTCACATTGAATACACGTATATTTGATGCTGTTTGAATGTAGATATTGAAACTCACTGTATCACACTATATTCACATTGAATACACGTATATTTGATGCTGTTTGAATGTACATTATGAAACTGATTCCTGTAACATTTATATTCACATTGAATACACGTATATTTGATGCTGTTTGAATGTAGATATTGAAACTCACTGTATCACACTATATTCACATTGAATACACGTATATTTGATGCTGTTTGAATGTAGATCATGAAACTGATTCTATAACACTATATTCACATTGAATACACGTATATTTGATGCTGTTTGAATGTAGATATTGAAACTCATTGTATCACACTATATTCACATTGAATACACGTATATTTTATGCTGTTTGAATGTAGATATTGAAACTCATTGTATCACACTATATTCACATTGAATATACGTATATTTGATGCTGTTTGAATGTAGATATTGAAACTCACTGTATAACACTATATTCACATTGAATACACGTATATTTGGTGCTGTTTGAATGTAGATATTGAAACTCACTGTATAACACTATATTCACATTCAATACACGTATATTTGATGCTGTTTGAATGTAGATATTGAAACTCACTGTATCACAATATATTTCACATTGAATACACGTATATTTGAGACTGTTTAATGTAGATCATGAAACTGATTCTATAACACTATATTCACATTGAATACACGTATATTTGATACTGTTTGAAATGTAGATATTGGTATCTACTGTATCACACTCATATTCACATTGAATACACGTATATTTGATGCTGTTTTGAATGTAGATATTGAAACTCACTGTATATGATTATATTCACATTGAATACACGTATATTTGATGCTGTTTGAATGTAGATATTGAAACTCACTGTATCACACTATATTCACATTGAATACACGTATATTTGATGCTGTTTGAATGTAGATATTGAAACTCACTGTATCACACTATATTCACATTGAATACACGTATATTTGATGCTGTTTGAATGTAGATATTGAAACTGATTCTATAACACTATATTCACATTCAATACACGTATATTTGATGCTGTTTGAATGTAGATATTGAAACTCACTGTATTACAATATATTCACATTGAATACACATTCATTCGATACTGTTTAAATGTACATTATGAAACTGATTCTATAACACTATATTCACATTGAATACACTTATATTTGATGCTGTTTGAATGTAGATATTGAAACTCACTGTATCACACTATATTCACATAGAATACACGTATATTTGATACTGCTTGAATGTAGATCATGAAACTGATTCTATAACACTATATTCACATTGAATACACGTATATTTGATGCTGTTTGAATGTAGATATTGAAACTCATTCTATAACACTATATTCACATTGAATACACGTATATTTGATTGAATGTAGACATTGAAACTCACTGTATCACACTATATTCACATTGAATACACGTATATTTGATACTGTTTGAATGTACATCATAAAACTGATTCTATAACACTATATTCAAATCGAATATATTCAAATCTAATACACGTATATTTGATGCTGTTTGAATGTAGATATTGAAACTCACTGTATCACACTATATTCACATTGATATACACGTATATATGATGCTGTTTGAATGTAGATATTGAAACTCACTGTATCACATTATATTCACATTGAATACACGTATATTTGATGCTGTTTGAATGTAGATATTGAAACTGATTCTATAACACTATATTCACATTGAATACACGTATATTTGATGCTGTTTGAATGTAGATATTGAAACTGATTGTATCACATTATATTCACATTGAATACACGTATATTTGATGCTGTTTGAATGTAGATATTTAAACTCACTGTATCACACTATATTCACATTGAATACACGTATATTTCATGCTGTTTGAATGTAGATCATGATTCTGATTCTATAACACTATATTCACATTGAATACACGTATATTTGATGCTGTTTGAATGTAGATATTGAAACTCTTCATATAACACTATATTCACATTGAATACACGTATATTTGATGCTGTTTGAATGTAGATATGAAACTGATTGTATCACACTATATTCACATTGAATACACGTATATTTGATGCTGTTTGAATGTAGATATTGAAACTCACTGTATCATACTATATTCACATTGAATACACGTATATTTGATACTGTTTGAATGTAGATATTGAAACTGATTCTATAACACTATATTCACATTGAATACACGTATATTTGATGCTGTTTGAATGTAGATATTGAAACTCACTGTATCACACTATATTCACATTGAATACACGTATATTTGATGCTGTTTGAATGTAGATATTGAAACTGATTCTATAACACTATATTCACATTGAATACACGTATATTTGATGCTGTTTGAATGTAGATATTGAAACTCACTGTATCACACTATATTCACATTGAATACACGTATATTTGATACTGTTTGAATGTAGATCATGAAACTGATTCTATAACACTATATTCACATTGAATACGCGTATATTTGATGCTGTTTGAATGTAGATATTGAAACTCACTGTATCACACTATATTCACATTGAATACACGTATATTTGATGCTGTTTGAATGTAGATATTGAAACTCACTGTATCACACTATATTCACATTGAATACACGTATATTTGATGCTGTTTGAATGTAGATATTGAAACTCACTGTATCACACTATATTCACATTGAATACACGTATATTTGATGCTGTTTGAATGTAGATCATGAAACATATTCTATAACACTATATTCACATTGAATACACGTATATTTGACACTGTTTGAATGTAGATCATGAAACTGATTCTATAACAATATATTCACATTGAATACACGTATATTTGATGCTGTTTGAATGTAGATATTGAAACTCACTGTATCATACTATATTCACATTGAATACACGTATATTTGATACTGTTTGAATGTAGATCATGAAACTGATTCTATAACACTATATTCACATTGAATACTCGTATATTTGAT
>NW_026712486.1:0-42385 GCF_022539665.2 Daphnia carinata
CCCCCCCCCCCCCCCCCCCCCCCCCCCCCCCCCCCCCCCCCCCCCCCCCCCCCCCCCCCCCCCCCCCCCCCCCCCCCTTTTTTTTTTTTTTTTTTTTTTTTTTTTTTTTTTTTTTTTTTTTTTTTTTCCCCCCCCCCCCTTTTGGTGTTTGCCAATCGTTCTGCTACATTCCTCCATTCCTTTCAGGATTGTCTGTGTTCTGCTGGTGATTCTTCTGGCTGCCATCTGCTGTGATCGTAAGCCTGTATTCTTCCACTTTTTCTGCAACTTCCTGTTGTTGAAGCATCTTTGCTTCAGGTATGCAGTCGCTGCATCGGCTACTCCCAAGTCAAGATCTGTTACGATGGTCCATGAAGATCTACTGAACGCGACATCGGTTTGTTGTTTGAATATTGCATTTGCCTTAGGATTAACGAATTGCTTGACAGCGGCCCAATCAGAAAATGAGGAACGGCACCAACAGAGTTAAATATCTGGTTGGAGGTCTTCTGCTACGAGTGGGTCTTCTAATTGACGTTGGCGCACTTACTTCCGAAGTGGGCGTGACCACGTCGTTTTCTTCGATGTCTGGTGATTCACCGCTCTGTTCAACTAGTGTTTCTTCTGGATCAGCCTGAGTTTGTGGATGACTTGAAGCAGGTATCTCTCTTGTGTTTCTTCTTCCTGTTGATTTTCATCTTCTTTCTCTGAGACTTCTTCGGTGATGCCAGGACGTGGCACAGCTTCATGGAATGATTTCATTGCACTACGTGGACGATATCTGCTTTTCCTCGGCCCGTTGCCGATATCACTTCATAGTTCACTGGTGTGGTTTGTCTCAACGCTTTGAATGGTCCTAGCCAACGATGTAGAAGTTTTTCTGATTTTCCCACTTTACGCACAGGCTTGTAGACCAACACTAAATCTCCTTCTTTGAATGACAATTCCCTATGGCGTGCATCGTAAGTTTCTTTTTGCTTTTGCTGTACACGCTGCATTCTAATTTTCACTTTTTCTCTAGCTGCTGCTAAGTCAGTCATTAGGCGATCTGCATATCCCATTGTTGCTTCCTCTTCTTCCAGCAATGGGTTTGGATCTGCTTCCAACTCCAAATCAATAGGAAGTCTGGGTTCACGTCTGTAGAGAAGGAAAAATGGTGAGTATCCAGTAGACTCTTGTCTAGCCGTGTTATATGCGAAGCACACGTACTGCAAGGTTTCATCCCAATCTCGTTGATCACTGCTGACGTACATTGACAACATTGCGGCTAACGTATGATTCATTCTCTCCACTGCTCCATTTGCCTGGGGGTGATAACTGGAAGTCGTCTTGTGGTTGGTGAGCAGTTTCTTGACGACAGCTTGAGTTAGCTCGGCGATGAAGCACTTTCCCCGATCCGTGATGATTTGTTCTGGAGCCCCATGGCGCAGAAAGATTTGTTGAACGAAGAACTCTGCCACGTCATCTGCCTTTCCAGTGGGCATAGCTTTCAACTCTACCCATTTGGTTAGGTAATCTACTGCCACTATAATCATTCTGTTTCCTTTTGTGGAGAGCGGAAATGGCCCTAGGAGGTCCATTCCTACTTTTTGAAACGGTCTTTCCACTTTAATGCATTGTAGAAGTCCTGGAGGTTTGTCTGGGACTCCTTTTCTGCTCTGACAGTGTACGCAACTCTGCACATGACGAATTATGTCCAGTGTCATCTTCGGCCAGTAGTAACGATCACAAATTTTTGTAGAGTGCGACTGATTCCAAGGTGACCGGAAACGATGTCGTCATGGTAGACGTATAGGATTCTTTCACGATACTCGACAGGTACGCACAATCTTCTATAACTTTTTCCATTCTTTATAGTTTCTTTGTAGAGTTTGCCATCGTTGATCACAAAATTTTTCACTCTTGCTTTTCCACTTTGGATTTTTTGAATTAGCTGATTCCAATTACTGCAGGCATTTTGCTTGTCTGCCAGGGACTCGTTTTCTTCTTCAGCGAGTGTTAGGTCATCAGTTAGTGCCCCTATGACGACACAGCGGTCGTCTTCTTGCTCCTCTGTCTTTGGTAGTGGATTTCTTGAAAGACAATCTGCGTTGTCGTGCGTTTTTCCACTGCGGTATACGATCGTGATATCGTATTCTTGTAGCGATAAGCTCCAACGTGCTAAACGACCTGCTAGGTCTTTTTTGCTCATCAACCAACATAGAGCTTGATGATCTGTGACGACTTTCACTTTACAGCCCCACACAAAACATCTAAACTTGGAGAGACACCACACTAATGCAAGACACTCTTTTTCAGTTATGGAATAGTTCACTTCCGATTTAGTCAGTAAACGGCTGGCGTATGCGATGGGACGTTCTGCTTCATCTATGCGCTGGGCTAGTACACCTCCTATCCCGTTACCACAGGCGTCAGGAAAAATTTCCATTGGCAAGTCATAGTTGGGATGGGCCAAAACTGGAGATGATGTAAGCGCTTTTTTCAGGGCAACGAAACTGTTTACCTGATCTTCTCCCCACACAAACGAAATTTCTTTCTTCGTGAGTGACGTGAGTGGGCGAGCGATTGAAGCAAAACCTTGGATGTGACGTCGATAGTACGAACATAGGCCCAAAAAACTTTGCACTCGTTTAACTTTGTTTGCTGTTGAATGGCCTTCACTAGGTGATGGGAAGTTCGAGACTGCCTCGAGCTTTTCAGGATCTGGTGCTAGACCATCTTTTGAAATCACATGTCCCAACACTTTTAGAGTGTGCTCCAAGAATGAGCATTTTGACCACTTTAGTTTCAAACCAGCTTTCACAAGGCAACTCAGCACTAAGCGAAGACGTCCCAAGTGTTGTTGGAATGTTGCTGATTAGATTATGACGTCATCCAGGTATATCAGACATGTTGTCCAGCGGAGTCCAGCCAAAATAATGTCCATGGCTCTCTGAAAAGTGCCTGGGGCATTAGTTAGACCAAACGGAAGAGTGCGAAATTGGTACAATCCATCTGCAGTGATGAAGCCTGTCTTCGGTCTATCACTGCTAACCACTGGAACTTGATGGTATCCAGCTTGCAAATCCATGCTTGAGAAAAACGTAGCCCCTTCTAGCCGACTCAGTGTAGCGGCTATACGTGGTAAGGGGTAGGAATCTTTAACTGTTACCGCATTGAGCTTGCGATAATCCACACAAAAACGCCAAGTGCCGTCTTTCTTCTTCACCAGGACCACTGGGGAAGACCAAGGGCTGTCAGACGGTTCAATTACTCCTCGACGTAACATTCCTTCCACTTGATTTTGGACTACAGCTCTCTCTTTCCAAGCACTTTTGTAAGGGAGTTGATGTATTGGTGAAGCTGTTCCAGTATTAATGTCATGTTTGACCACTGCACAGTATCCCAAATCATCTTCATTTAGTGCAAAGCAATGGATAAATTGTTTAAGAACTTTTTGTGTTTCTTCTTTTTCTTCTTTTGTTAGACCCGTTCCAATTCTTCCTTCTAGGTTTTCTAATAGTTGCTTTTCATCTCGATTCAAATCTTGTTCCTCAAATGAGGTGTCCAATGCTAGGATTTCTTGGCTTGTTTCTATTTCTTTTGTTTCGGGATGTTCTTCTAACGTCCCTAACGTAACTCCTTTTTCTAGCCAAATTGTTTTCGGAGACAAGTTAGCAACAGGGATGTTTTCTAAATCTTTTTGTACCAATGCATGACCAGTGGATAGGCTACTAGTCGCTAGCAATGACTCTGAGGGTGTCACAATGCAGGAACCTTCCATCTTGCTGGAAACTGTTGTTGAAACTTGCTTGATTGAGTATGCTGGTATCTCTTGACAATCTCTTGTAACCAGTTTACTTTCTTTGACTTCTTCTGTTTGAATAAGCGAAATTTCAACAAGTGGTGACTTTCCTGTCGTAAACGACAATTCTTGTGATACATAATCAATGTGAATAGCTTGAAATTGTTGTAGGAAATCATTTCCTAGTAGTAGTTCAAAACCCGACATTGGCATGACTATCGCGTTTCCTTTGATAGTTTTACCCTTGTGGGTTACTACGATGTCAGCTGTACTCTGTGGGGACAGAGTATGGCCATTTACAAGGCGAATTTTCGGTCCACTCTGTGGTTTTTCCACGAACTCTGTTTTTTTCAATAATTCAGGAGAAATTACTGTCACTGCAGCTCCTGTATCAATCAACGCCATTGCAGTTTCTTTACCGCACTTCACTTTTTCTTTAATCAATCTTGCAGGGTTTAGATTCAAAATGTAGTCTTCTGGCCCATTTTTGTTTTCTTCTGGCAACACCAACTCTTGAACCATTGAGTTTATAGATGGATTCTCTTTTGAAGTTGTGCCTGTCCCAGCGTCCTTCGCTGGGCCCCTATACTGCTCAGATTCAGGGTTTCTGAAACAGTTTCGGGCAATGTGTCCTGCTTTTTTACAGTAAAAGCACTGTGGCTTACCGCGTGTTGTGCGTCCTTTAGGTTTAAACGGCCCTCTTGGTTTCGGTTGCTCTTGACTGCCTTGTTTAAACAACTTTTCACAAGTTTCTTGAATTACTTCACGCATTGTCTTTAAAAGATCCGCTTGTTGATCCGGATAGACCACCGAAAGGTTTGGAACTTGTTCAAACGACTTTTGTGGTTCCGCCATGGGATCCTTCCATCCTCTGGCTTCTGACATCATCGATTTCTCCGTATAGACTTTTGCCAGTTCTAAGAATTCTTCACACGTTTGTGGCTTCTGAGGATAGATTTTTCTAAAAAGTGCTGGTCGAAGGCCTCTAAACAAATGCTCTAGTCGGTGGACTTCCGACATGTTGGAGTCGACCAGTCTGCATAGATTAAGAATTTCGTAGTAGTATCTGGTGGTCGGTTCATCCACTCCTTGAGTTCTACTTCTTAGTCTAGTTTCTTGGAAAAGACCATAAGAATTAGGCTGAAATTCTTTCAAAAATACCGAACGTAGACCGGGAACTGCAGGTCTTGCTTGATTTTCTCCGGCAGCCGGCTGTGCTGCCACATCTTGCCAGTCGTTTGGCACTCTTGCACACAAGAACCAATTTCTTGCAGCATCATCCAAGTACATGCAAAAATTATTACGTTTGTCCGCGTCACCCCAACCATTGTGGGTAGAGATAGTCTCGTAGCGCTCTAACCATTGACGAGCGTCTTCCGTTGGGCTACCTCGAAAAATAGGTGGACTTATGAATTTTCTTACAGCCGCCATGACTGTTTCTTGCAATTGTCTTGGAGCTCCAAAAATGTGTTGTCCTATCGTAGGAACAACCGGGTGCGTGGGTTCTATTAAATCTTCTTCAGAGTCAGAACTTGATTCTAACTGTCTTGCGAGATTTTCAAACCCTCTCTGGCGAGTCGTCTCTGTAGATGACGTCGCTAAATCTTCTCTTGACGTAGAAATTTCTGAATCTTGTGCCTCGTTAGTTGCTGTGGTCTCGTTACCAGACAGCGCGGTGGGCAAGTCACGAAGCGGGTGCAATCGTCTACTTGGATCCCGGGGGCAACTAGGTAAACGTGAGCTATTCTTCTTCTGCATCGACTATCTTTAAAGCAGCACTAATTCGTTAACAACGGGTAACGAGCTGCATCTCCACCAATTGTCACACTGGAGTTTACTTTGTTAATGAATTGTATTGAATTTAAAAGGGGAAAATACAAAACATAGCAAACATAAAGAATAACCACTTTTCTACTTAACTTCGAACGTGAAGAGAACTGTAGGAGAACTTGAAGGGAACTTTAAGAACTTCAGAACTGACAAGAACTAACTTAGGGCTAAAAATGTAGGGGCTTTTATACCCTTCGTGAAGAATATACGCCCCATCTCTAGGGTTACATGAATTCTAGGGATAACTATCTTTTACTAATTATTGGCGTGTTGCAGCATCCTTTTCAAGAGAGCTGCATTGTACGCCACGCCAAACGTTGGTTGTCACGTCTTTTCAGAAATGACAATCACGTCACTATTTCCCCTCGCGACAATATTGAAACTCACTGTATCACACTATATTCACATTGAATACATGTATATTTGATACTGTTTGAATGTAGATCATGAAACTGATTCTATAACACTATATTCACATTGAATACACGTATATTTGATACTGTTTGAATGTAGATCATGAAACTGACTAGTATATGGCGTACCGTCCCAGGATGGTAATAGGTGAAGTCTAGTATTAAGTGTCTGCTCTCGTTTTCTCCCTGCATGCAGCTCCCCCCCCTTCTTCCACCCTCGGCTCACGATTTGCCATCCGTCTGCTTTTTCATACTGACTGCAATTTTATTCCAGTCCTTTTAAGTTCGAAAAATAAATGTTGAACTCTTGCCGGTGGCAGTTGGAAATTTGTTCAGGTTTTCGAACCTTACTCCAGGTATTTGAATGTCATGCGGTTCCTATTCGACCAATGGTAAGAGGGACGGAAAAGGAGAAAGCAAAATGTTAAGCCTAGCCAGAGTCAGTTGAAGTTTTTACTTCTTTTCTGTAATAAATTCTTACACAACTTGTTCGTTGTTATCTGATGATGGGCCAAGAACGAATCGGCAAACGAACGATCAGTCGTCAGTTGGTCAACAACGTTGATTTAGCATTACGCTGATGAAATTGCAAAAGCTTCTATTTAGAAATCGTACTCATTGAAGTTTAACATGTCCCCTTCTCGTAGGCGAACAATTTCCGAGATCCACTGTAAAATGCCAATTGTGGTCGGGAGCGTAAACGTTACCTGAAGCAATACTGCAATAATCGAAAATAAAATGAGAATACTGGATGTTGTCACTTGCTCGATTGTGAACCCTGTTAATAGATATGTTGACAGTCAAGAGCTTGCAGCTAAATGTTTAACTCGTTGACTGTTGATACGCACCTCAAACGTAAGACATCGTTTCTCTAGAAGGCATAATAGTTCCAGAAGATTTAATTTCTCTGCCGTGTAATTGAAAACAAAGCGTGATTGTAAAATTTTCAGCGAGCACATGAATGTAACGTGTCACTTGTTGATATGAATTTGTAAGTGAGTTTGCAAATTGAAAATCGCCATTAGTTTTGAAATATAGGCAGTGTCCTATTATGGAACTACAACATCATTGTTAAAATGGAATGGATCTGGAGATGCAGCTAATTTTTTTTTTTTTTTTTTAAATTTGTTTTTAATTTATTTTTTATCAATTTCCATTCCATAAGGTACCTGTTCAATAATAAACATTGCAAGCTTTAAGTCAAATGTGATTTGTTGAGTGCTTCGAAACTGCGAGTTAGACATTTCTTTTGGTTGATCAGCAGTCCATCCTCGCGCAGCTTTTCACTTTGAAAGTTGCGAATGAAAGTATGCTTCAGAAATTTGCAGGATGCAACTCAAACATATGCTTCGTTGGTTCACCTGTAAACAGGAGAAAATTTGTGATCTTCAGATTAAGCCACCGTCTTCTTTTTAATCTTAACAACAGTCACATAGAGAATGAAAACAATAACGCATGTTAAAATAGAACTGAAGTGATAAATGCAGATCCCCGTTGGTTGAGGTTTGAACGTTGAGGTTTGAACGTTGTTGGTTGAGGTTGGTGGAACTTGTTGAATGCTAAAATCTGGACGTTTTCATGAGGCAACTGTTGACAAATGAACACAGAAAGCTTTAAATCAAAGGTGATTTGTCTAGTGCTTTGCACCTTTGAGTTTGAAATTTGTTTTCATTAATCATCAGTCTGAACTGGAACGGAAATGGAGAGCCCTATCCCATGTACTGGTTTGACAAAGTTGAACGCCGTTGTTTGATTTAGCGGAAGTTGTCAAATGCCAACCTCTCCACGTTTCAGTGAGGCACCTATTAGCAAATAACCAGAGGTAGCTATAAATAAAATGTCACTTGTTGAGTGCTTGACACCTGTGAATTTGGTATTTCTTTTAGTTGATCAACAGTCCGTCCTCGCGTAGCTCTTCACTTCGAAAATTGCAAATGGAGTGTGCCTGTGAAAATTGCAGTATGCAATTCAACGAATTCTTCATCTGTAAACATGAGAACGTGTGTGATCTTCAAATTAAAAAAACGATTTTTTGAAAACGTAAACAACAGCCAAACGGTAAACCAAAACCACAAAGTATGTTGAGAAAGAACTGAAGCGGAAGTGTATATCCTTTACCTGGATGGGTTGGCAAAGTTAAACTCTGTTGATTGAGGATGGTGGAACTCACTGCATGCCAACATCTGCACGTTTCAGTGAGGCACCTGTTAATAAGTAACTACTGAAAGCTTGAAATGAAACATGACTTTTTGAATTCTTGACACCTGTGAGTTTGTTGTTTCTTGTAGTCGATCAGCAGTCCATTCTGGCGTAGATCTTCACTTTCAATGTTGCAAATGAACTTGGCCAGTGAAATTTGCAGAATGCAAATCAATGAATGCCTCATCTGTAAACGTGAGAAAATTTGTGATCTTCAAAGAAGTCACTATGTCTTTGTGTAAACGCATACAATAGCCAATTGGTAAACAGAAGCACCACAACACTTTAAAATGGAACTGATGTGGAAATGCACAGCCCTTTACCTGAAATGTGTCGAAAAAGTTGCACACCATAGGTTGAGAATGGTAGTACTTGTTGAACCTCAATATCTGCCCGTATCAATGAGGTTTCTAATTACAAATGAACATTGAAAGGCTTACGTAAAACGTGACTAATTGATGCTGCTATCTACCTATGCCGATGATATTTCTTTTAGTGGACCAGCAATCCATCCTAATATTGCTTTTCCCTCTCGGAGTTGCAAATGAAGCGTGTCTCCTAAATTTGCAGATTGCAATTCAAGGGAATGCTTCACCTATAAACGGGAAAATTTGAGGATTTTAGATGAAGCCACTGTCTGTTGGTAAATTAAAACAGCAAAGCAGTGGAAGAAAACATAAACGCACGTTAAAATAGAACTGAAGGTAAAAATGCTCAGCCCTTTCATCTGGAAGGTGTTGGAAAAGACTGAATTCTGTTGGTTTATTAGGGTATTACTTGTTGATTGCTTAAACGTGCATGTTTGAATCAGCTACCTGTTGACGAATAAACCCTGAGAGCTTCAAGTCATACGTGACTGGTTTAGTGCTTTGCACCTGTGAGTCTCACGGGTTTGTTGTAGTTTAGTAGGAGTTTAGTTTAGTTTTGGCACCCTTTTCGCAAGCCCAGACGTCAAGGAAAACCCATAACTGTTATCACCTGGTTAAAAACTGTTATTACCTGGTTGTAAACGCGTTCTAAAAAATTGGCTTAAAGAAATCGGTTACCCTGGTCAGTTAACAGCTGAGAATACCGAGCTCTTTCGCCTGGAAGATATTGAAAAAGTTGAGCGCAGTTGGTTTAGTGTGGCGGAATTTGTTGAATGCCCGCTTCAATGAGGCACCATGAGGCACAAAAAATCACTGAAAGCTTTCAATAAAACTTGACTTGTTTGAAAGTTTAATACCTGTGCGTTTGGCATATCTTTTGATCGGACAACAATCCATCCTTGCGTATTACTTCACTTTCAAAGTTGCAAATGAAGTGGGCCTGAGAAATGTGCAAAATGCAACTCAAGTAATACTTCACCTGTAATTAGAAAATTTGTGTGATTCACATGAAGCCACACTATCTTTTTGTGAACGTAAACAGTAGTCTATTGCTTACCATACCATACCAACACCTGTTGAAGGAGAACTGAAATGGAAGTGCAGAGCTCGTTCACCTGAAATGGGTTGACAAAGTTCAACACTGTTCGTTGAGGAAAGTGGTTCCTTTGGAATGCTTATCTGTGCAGGTTTGAGGTACCTGTTGAAAAATAAATGTTGAATACCTTAAGCCAAACATGTCTTGTTAAACTTTATGTAAAAGATTACTATCGTGCACCAGTAGTGCTGTACACCTATAAGGTGGCATTGCCTTTTGTTGATCAAATGTGAGTGAAAGAAAATTGTAATCTTCAGGTGATGCCACTGCCGTTCTGGAATGTACGCAACAGTCAATTAGTCAACACAAACATTGACCCATCTAAAAATAAAACTGAATTAGAAATGCCAAGCCCGTTCAACTGGACAATGTTGAAAAAGTTGAACAACGTTAACTTGAGGGTAATGGAACTTGTTGCAAGCTAATATCTACAAATAAGTTATACAAATTTGAATGTAGGATGTTACCTGTTTAAATGAGCAGGGAAAAAAACATTTTCTAGTACAACACATCCAATGGCTGACTTTTGGGAGAGCTAAGAGACATCAAAAGAAACCACTGGCAACTGAATTATCACCTGTTTAAATGAAAATTATATTGAAACAAACAGAAATGTTGAATTTTGGAAAAAATTGTGGTATAAGAAATCGCTTACCATAGTTAAAATAAGACAGCAGGACGTTTTTGTCTACGTCGTTTGGTAGCTGAATTTCGTCTGACGTCAATGTGTCAATGATGGTGAAAACGGATTGCTAAAATGCGGAATGTGGTGATTGGAAATGACTAAAAAAAGGGAAAACATAAAACGGGAAAAAGCTAGCTTAGCCGTAGGCAGGTCGAACCTTTTTCAGGTAGTCGAACCTTTTTTCAGGTAGTCGAACCTTTTTCAGGTAGTCGAACCTTTTTCCAGGTAGAAAAAGAAACACGTGATGTCAATACGACCAATAATAAAACGGATGGCAAAAGGGAAGGAAAAGGTTAAGCTTAGCCAAAGGCAGTTTAAACCTTTTTTCAGGTAGTTGAAACTTTTTCCAGGTAGAAAAAAATCAGGTGACTGCACACGAACCAATCACTGCGTGCTCACGCCGTTAGGTTTTTCGGACAAACACACAGACAGATACACAAACAAACTCCACCCACAAATAGACCTTTGGCTTTTATAAAGAGAGTAGACTAGTATATGGCGGCCCGTCCCAGGACGGTAATAGGTAGAGTCTAGTTTTAAGTATCTGCCCTATGGTATTGTATATTTCAGCGATTTCTGTCTTCTTATTTGATTTTTGCTACCTATTTTTCGTTTTTCTCTTGTTCATGTACAACAACCGCCTGATGAAAATAAAAGAAAGGTTAATCCCAGTAGGAGACACTTGAACCCTTTTCAAATAGTCAAACCTTTTCCCCCATAGTCGAGTGTGACGTAGATTTTCATTCGTACTGATGGCGGAAGACGATGGAAAGAGGGAAAAAAAGGCTAACCCTAACTGGAGGCAGATTAAGCCGTTTAGCAGGCAGTGGAACCTCTTTCGCAGCTAGAAAAAAAAATCACTTTTCATCTATTCAATCATGTATAGTGTGCGCCTACCATTTGTTTCGTCAAAGAAAATAAATAGACAATTCACGGTTGAGCGCACTTGGGAACTGCCCCCAAGGCCCTGCCCGTGCTCCTTATTTGGTCCGTAAACCGAGGCGGAATTTAGTTCCTCTTTTTTATGTTTGTCGATATCAATGGGTCGTTGATTTTTTCGTTTTTTGGCGGCTTACTACTAAAGAAGAACTTCCTTGTAAACAACGTTTTTGGTGAATACCTTGTTTTTCTCTTCTGCCGTAGAATGCGGAAGATTTCTAAGCAGTTTGCCTTGTTTCTCGGTTTCTTCGCACTGAACCTTGACACCTTGTCTTGACGTCGCCCGCGAGAATGCAACGTAAAGCTGTCCATGGCTAAAAACGGCTTTCGGAAGGTAGATCCCAACTCGGTCGAAGGTCTGTCCCTGCGACTTGTTTATGGTCATGGCAAAAGCCACAAGTACAGGGAACTGCAACCTCTTGAGTTTGAAGGGCAAGTCAGAGTCGGTGGGAGACATGGACATCCGTGGGAGGAAGACATTGTGCCCTTTGTGTTTCCCGGCCGCGATTTCTGCTACAATGAGGTTCTCGCGGAGTGCCTTGAGGATGAGCCTCGTGCCGTTACAAAGTCCCTGTCGCGAGTCAATGTTCTTTAGGAGAATGACGATAGCTCCTATTTTCAGTTTGAGTTGGTGCGTAGGTAACCCAGACACGTTGAAGGTGTTTAAAATTTCTGGAGGGTAGTTGGATATTTCTTCTGGGTCCTCTGAATCGATGGTGTCAATACTTTTGCAGACTTTAAGTGCGCCAGGCATCTCTCCAATAATCTTGTCGTTGATCCTGAGACAATCTTCGTTCTTGGGGCATAAGATAGCTCGGTTACAAATTTGTTCAGTCACGCCTTCGTTTAAGAGATCCGATGGATTTCCAAATACGTGTTCGATCAAAGTTGTTCGAATGTTGAGAAAGTCTTGCGGAATTTCGATGAGTTCTGGGTCATTGAGTCGCGGTGTTTGTTGCAAGGATCCGTCTCCGAGTCGAATAAGCCAATCGGCGAAATCTTGACTACTGGCTTCGGTGCGCATGTTCTGCACTAATCGAAGCTGTCGGAAAAGATGCCAGGTAGCGTTGTTGATGATGGTCGCTTCCATGACTTTGACTCTGTTTCCGTGTCTCACAACGGGCAAGCACTGCCTAAAATCCCCACCGAGCAAGAGAACTTTACCACCATAGGGTTCAACACCATTATTCATGACGGTTTGGAAAAGATGATTGAGCGCGTCGAGGGCGTGGTTGGTTTTCATGGTAGCTTCGTCCGAAATTATAAGGCTGGCGTTCCTGATCATTTGCGCACTGTAGCTTCCTTCTTCGATTTTCGACCTTGTCGTCTCTGTTATTGGAGGGTAAATCTTAAATTGAGAATGGTAAGTTGACCCGTCTAGCAACAAAGTCGATGCGATCCCTGTTGAAGCCACTGCGATGACTTGCTTTCCTTGGCCTTGTAGGACGGTTATGAGGGTGTTGTAGAGAAAAGTCTTTCCCGTTCCTCCAGGACCATCCAGAAAATACTGTCGCGGATGTAAGTTGTCGACATCGTTAACGGCAGCCATTATTTGATTAAAGGCAGCGCGTTGCCCGTCGTTGAGTTGAGCCAGCAGCATTTCGCCAATCATTCTCTTTTCTGTTCGAGTGTTTTCGTTGTTTTCTTCTATCTGAACATCGATCATTTGGTTTATCAGATAGAAATCAGGAATAGGCAAGGAGAGATCTTCCATGGTCTGATTGTGGAGACGTAACTTATCCTGAATCCATTTCAACGTCAAATTCTTGGCCACGTTGACTTCGAGTCCGCTGTTTATGAAGTCTTCCATCAGATGGGTCAGGTTGGTTTCAAAGAGATGCAGAGCGTCAGAGGGATTGCAGAAGAGGCAAATGTCGACAAAGAGCTGCCTCAGCTGAAGAGGCATTTGAAATGCTGCCGCTTCTTCCATGGCTCTAGCCCAAGCGATGTCATCTTCCAACAAATTCCAAGCTATTGCTGCAGCTTTGAATGTAGGATGGACAACCTGGTCAATCGTTCGAAGATCTTCGAAGCTCGTTGGCCCCTTGACGTTGATGAGAAGCAACCGAAGGCAATAACGTTCAACTTGCCGTACGCCAACCGTGTATAGGCGACCGATGATCTTCGCCCTTTTCGCCCGACGTTTCCACGAATTGGTTTTCTTGACGAAAACGTAATGGTGGGGTATTTCTCTGTAGAAATATTGACGGGCGTCTTCATCGATGCAATTCAACTTGAAGTAAGCAGTCAGGTTGGTATCTCTCGAGGCGGCATTCATGGCGGCTTGCATTTCGTTTCCTGGCTGGAAAAAGACGGGCTGTTCTCGAGGCAAATGGACGGCCAGGCGATAGATGGCGTGCGAACGGTCAGAAAGTGGAAACTTGAATATTCGCCAACAAGCTTCTGGGGCGCTGACGTACCGCGTATCAAGATGGGATGTTATTTCGTCCCACTCCACCCTGGGTTTGTCCCCGTCTTCGAGCTGATATGTTCCCACTTTTTGATCTATTTTCAGACAGTCATACCCTTTGTAGACGTACTTGAAGATGTACTTGACGCTGACGATGGAAGCGCAATATTCGAGGTTGATGTGGGAATCAAACTTGAGCAATAACCAAGGGTTGTAGGGAACAACCCATCTGTTGTCCACTGTGAAATCCATCTGTCCTCGTTTCAAGTAATGTACAACTCCTGTATCTCGTCGCCTATAAGTAGGATAGCCGTTGTCGTTGACTATGGTCTCTTGGCTGTGTTGCTTTGGGAAAGACTTTGAGCATCGGTCTCCGTCCATGCAAGGGGACTTTTTGTTGATTAACCCACATGGACCGTGAATCATGTGGGCCATGACGATTTTATACAGTCTCGGATGCGTAGTTCTTTCTGGAATTTCTGCGCTGATAGTTGCATCGACATCTTCTGCTGTAGCGGGGGCGTCACGCTTGTCGATCCAAATAAGCATGTGGCAGTGGGGCAATCCTCGCTTTTGAAATTCAACGACGTGTATCCGTGCAGTTGCAAATCCCAACACCTGGCGCTTTTCAATGTCGTTGACCAACTCAATCATCTTTTGTCGAAATACTCTTGCTACTATATCGGGTCGATCAGACGACGTCAGATGACTGGGAATGTTGGCCGTGATCTCTTTCCACTTGGGGTTGCAGGTGAACGTCAAGAAAAATATGGGTTTGCCAAATTTTCCGCAGATAGCCATTGCATCTTGGTACGCTTGCTTCATCGCTCTTGGACTACCGATGAAACTCGATGGTAGAACGTGAAATGATCCGACCGTCAAGTTTTCTCGTTCTGCACGATTGTTTATGTAGTCCAAGAGACCATCGTATTGAGCCACGTGAAGTTCTGCCTGATGTTCGCGGATGTACTTCACGCGGTTGGCTTCAATTTTGACGTAAGAATCTACCAACCATTGCTGAGTGAGTGGTCCGCCGGCCAAGACGTTGTTAAAGTAATTCCTAATCGATATCAGAAAGCTGTAAAATTCACACTGCGTCACCCTCTTCCGTTTTCCTCCGCCACGATTCAATCGCTGTGGATCATTTTCGTCGTTATCAATTTGCTCGTCTGGTTCCGGTTCTGGTTCTTCCACTAACGGGTCGTTACCATCAACGGCTTCTAATGGTGGATTTACCATCTGCAGTATTTCGTTGAGCCTTTGGAAATTGAATTCGTCCTCTTCATTCCCATCCAATGCTTGCGCTGCTGTTTCCTCTCTTTCGCGACGTGTGGTTCTGCTATAAGGCATGTTAACATGCCATCCGTCGTCCCCGTTAGGAAATAGCAAAGGGTAAGTCATGGGGTCGCACATGGGTTGTTGTGTGTCTATTTGTATAAATTTTCTCCCCACGACTGGAATAAAGAGATGGCCCCGGATATCCCTTTTCGCTGGCGGCTCACCGTTAGAGCTTTTGAAAATTACTGCAATCTCGTTTATCATCGGGCTGTTGTAACGTCTTTTGTCGAGATTTTTCCGATCACTGCTGATGATCATACCCACTGTTTGATGCGGGAGATTCTCATGTTGGGCTCGGCGGTATTCTTCTTCAAGCACTTGACGCATCATCTTATAAATGGCTGCGTATGGATTCTTTTCTCGAAGCATTGCGTCCAATTCTTCCATTAAGTTCCTGCAGCACCCTGCATTTGATGAGAAACTGGATCTGAACTCGCTGGCCTGAGCAGCGTCAATGAAATAAAGATCGGCGTACTTGGGATTGTTCGTATTAGGACCGACGGTTGTGGTGTTGTGGTACACTTGACCGTGGATTCTGAAACAATAGGGTCCACGCCCTGTTGGTGATGAAATATTTGCTCCCAACGATGCAAAAGCGTGTGCGCTGTTGTAGCTGCGGATCTTGGTCATGAACGCTTTAGCCTTTGGATGGTCGTTCTGCAACAGTTTAGCCAGCGGTTGAGGGCACTCCTTTGGAGGTGGAAGAATTACCTTGCCTTTTCCGCAGCATTGAGTAAATTTCTTGTCTGTTGGTTGCTCACCCTTGAAATGTATGGCATTACATTCTCCGCACAAAATATCCATATCCCCACACTCATGCAATGGAACGCTCTCTTCAGTAACAAAGATTTTGCAAGCCGCACGATGAGTTCTCGGTACTCCATCGCGGTTGCGGGCAGCTAACAACTGTTCGCGGAAAGTGCGTTCTTCTTCTGTTTCAAGAGCCATAATCTCTGCATGTTCCAATGCGTTTATTGCGCGAAGTAATTCTTCGTCTTCGTCTTGCTCCTCACGGAGTGTTTCCATCCGTATACGACTTTCTTCTCGTCTTTCTTCTGTCTCGTCTTCTATCTCAACCGCTCTGTAGCTGGCAGTCTGTTCTCTGTTGAATTCCCGCCGTGCCTCAGCCTCTTCATGCGTTTCATCGATGAGATACATTTGGTGACGCAATCGATCCAGCGTTGCACGTGAAAGTCTCTCTTCTGCTGTACATCGTTCGCGTTGGAGTCGATGTCGCAAGTTATCTTCGATCAATCTTATCTTCCTGTCTTCAACAGTTTCAGCCATGCGCAGAGTTTGCTGCCGTTTTGCTTTGTCCTGTAGCCTTGCACGTTTTTCTTCTTCGTTTTCTTCTTCACGCAGGGATTGCTGTCGCAATGCTTGCTCTCGTAGCCTATCTTGTTGCACTTCTTCTGGTTCATTAGATCGACTCTCTCCTCTTTTTTCAGCCTCAACGTTTAGTCGTGCTGGCCTTTCTGTTTCGTTTTTCGTTTGACGCAGTCTCTTTCTATTTTCTTCTTCTTCATTTTTGCGGTCCAGATCTTCTTGATTTAAAGTCCGTTTATTCTCATCACGGAGGTATTTAGCCCTGTTTCTTTTGTCTTCTAAACGCTTTTCCTTGGCCTCTGCAGCTTCTTGAGCTCTTTTTTCTCTTTGTTTTTTATTTTTTTCCTCCTTTTCAGTATCGGTCAGTTGACGGCGAGGTGGCATCTCTGTTAGCAAATAATTCGTGGTTCCTTAATAGTTGATGGGAAGGGGCTTTTGGAGGTCCACACAAACAATAGCAGAAACAGTAACACAAACAATAGCAACAATGATTGGTAAGTAGAACCGTTCAAGACATCGCACCAGATGGTTGCTCAAAGTGTTATCTGCTAAAACCTTATAAAGTTGCTTGCCAAAACACGTAACACGATCTCTTCAGTGTATTGAAGGACTGTTCTCAAGTGACCAGAATGACGGAAATATTTACTTACTTGAATATTCAAGTGCAGATGCTCTTGTTTGCAGCGGGGCGGTTGTATGCGTCACGGAAGAATTTCGATGTGGCAGTATAGAAGAACTCGACGTCTTTCTAATAAAAGGAAAAAATAAACAAAAAATAAAATTAATGTGAAAAAGCAGTAAGGTCCTTGTTTGGGCAGACTTTAATTAAAGGTGAAATTTTCAAATAAGCACAGAAGTATATTTTTGCGTTTTCATTCAATTGAAATCAGTGTCATGTTGGATATGTCTTTCTGGGATGACTGCGTTCCAAGATTCTGGTATACTACACCATGTCTTCCAACATTTTTAATGTGCCATTCCATTTAAAAAACCTAAATTTCTTGTTTGAAAATTGAATCATGTAGCGTGTCTGTTAAATCTTGGAGCGCAGTCAAAGTATTACCAAATCAAGGAGAAAAAAGCCAGTTGTGTGAAATCTTAATCGTTTAATAGTATTACAAATGTTATTCATCAAAGAATTAACCGACTATTTTTTAAACGAAGCTAAAGAACCAACTTCACTTTAAGAAATGTTGTACGCAGTCAATCTTAATGCTCCATATGTCCTCCAGAAATAGTCTGCGTTCCAGAATCTTTTTGAACAATTCATTTGAAAACCACAATAGATTACTTTGAAGGTTAAACTTAAAACGTCCCCTGAAAATTTTGGAGAACAGTCATCATCACCTTCCTGTTACTAAAATCAGCGACTGAAAATAAAATTCTGTGAAAATATTGAAAAACACTACCATTCCAATACACATGTTATCCAGGAGATATTTGTTCTGGAATGTGTGGATGAAACATTCTATTTATGAACAATTTATGCATTCTTGGGAAGTTGAAAAATGTAACGGTCACCCAAAAACTTTGGAACGCAGTCAATATTTCTATTAGAAATATCAATCACAAAATAAATATTTTTCCCAGTTGTTGAGTAACTGCTCCCTAATTGGCATACATGAATTGTTTTTCACATGTTATCCATGAGATATTTCAGTTCTGGAATGTGTATATGGAAATGCTACATTGTATTTCATTAATTAATTTTCCTTCTTTTTATTTTAGTTGAAAAACGCAAGGTCACCCAAAAAAACGAAGAAAATATTGAGTCTCACAAAATAAATATCTAAAGTTGGAACATTGTTGCCTTCCCCCAAAACTTGGAACGCAGTCAGTCTTAAAATTTAGTCCACTCCACTTTAGGAAATGTTGTACGCAGTGAATCTTTATGCTACATATTTCCTCCACAAATGGATTGCGTTCCAGAATCTTTTTGAAACAATTCATTTGATAAACACAATAGATTACTTTAAAGGTTAAACTTGGAACGTCCCCTGAAAATTTTGAAAAACAGTCAACCTTCTTGTTACCAAAATCCACGACTGAAAATAAAATTCTGTGAAAATGTTGAAAAGCACTACCATTCCAATACACATGTTATCCAGGAGAAATTTGTTTTGGAATGTGTGGATAAAGCATTCCCTTTATGAGCAATACATTCATTCTTGGGAAGTTGAAAAATGTAACGGTCCCCCAAAAACTTTGGAACGCAGTGAATATGTCTATGAGAAATATCAATCACAAAATAAATATTTTTCCAGATGGTGAGTAACTGCTCCCTAATTGGCATACATGAATTATTCTGTTCAAAGTTGGAACATTGTTGCCTTCCCCCAAAACTTGGAATGCAGTCAGTATTAAAAAATAGACCACTCCACTATAAGAAATGTTGTACGCAGTCAATCTTTATGCTATATGTCTTCCATAAATAGTCTTGTTCAAACATCTTTATGAAAAATACAATTTTCAAACCCAAATAAATTGCTGCGAATGTGAAATATTAATTTTCGATTGCAAAAAAGCTTTCTGTTAAAAACTAAAAAAGTGGAGGTGTGTGTTCTAGTGTTTACAGGAACTGTTCCTGAATAGGAACTCTGAAATGGTTTGTAAAGATAGAACACGGCAGTGGTCTCTTACAATCTCGGAAACACATGTAGTTTTCCCTATTTGTATGACACAGCATTCCATTTACCAATTTCTTGGTTCAATTGCAAGATGTTGGCCAACGTACACTGAATGTCACGTCAATTCAACTAATACATAGTATATATACATACAACAAATACAAATACTTACTTTAAATAAAAAAAAAATGATTTTTTTTTGGTTATTTGTTGTCAGGGTCGTCCAATGAAGATAACGGAGGAAAAATTGAAAAAAAAAACTTTTCAGAATGTATTTTAGGGATTACTAATTGATGAACCGTTCTCAGTACGTGCAATCTGTGTTTGCTGATTTCTTGTGTGGCTTATGGCAGTTGGTTTGCTTAACTATGCCATCTTCCGGTCGTTAAATTAGCCACACATTTGTTTTTCATGCGGTGTGAAATGAAAGCAAGGGACGGCTTTTAGTTGAGCAACTTTACTCGTTGTATTAGGAAGAAAACTGTTACAAACGTTGTCTCTAGCCGCGTTGTATTTCTTTTTCAATCAAGCACACCAGTAAAAGTTGTCAAAGTGGATTAATGGCGTCAGCATATTCACAAGAGCTAGTTTCTTCAATAGAAAGCATGGAGTCAGACGATGATAGTGTAGACCACATTTTGTCGCAAATGCCTCTCGTTGACGAAGAAGTCGTTGTGTCTGTCTTTGAAACGATCATGGAAGAAGAAGAAGAAGAAGAAGAAAATCAAGTTTCGGTCGCTGCACTGGGGGACGGGAAGAAAAACATAGAGGAAAAAGTAGGCAGAGATAGTGAGCGTGAAGATGAAAGAAAGATGGAGCAGAGAATCGCAGAGAAAGAAGTAGGTGAAGCCGGTAATGATGGAGATGAAAATAATACAGAAAAGAGAAAAGTAGAGGAAGAAACAGATAAACACCATGACGAAGAAGAAGGTAGTATGATCGAAAAGGAATTGTTAGAAAAAAAGAGGAAAATCAATCGTGAAAGCAGGGAAATAGAACAAAAACTTAGGGAAATCAAGGAGAAGAAAAACATCGAAGAAAAAAGAAAAAAGGAAGCAGCGGCACTGCTGCGATATCGCAAGTATCCAGAGAACCAGGCCATCAGTTTAATGAAGGAAATGGAGAAGAGATTAGCAGAAGCGAGAACTGCTGCAAAACAGTAAGTATGCATTAAATCATGTTTAATTATCGTGTATATTTGCAGCTAAAACCTATATTGTTGTATATTAAAATCATATATGAATCGCATGTTCTAAATCAAAATTACCATTGTTTCCTAGGGCTTTCATGCGCGCATCAGCTATGGAGACGATGGTAGGCTTGGCACGGCAACACGTACATTTGCTCACATGCAGGAGAGTGGCACTCGAACAAATGGATGATAAAATTGAAAAACCTGAAACCAAATTGTAAATAAAGGCGACTTTTCTGTAACGGTAGTTCCTTGTAACAGCAGACTAATAAAACTAAGCGTTTGTGAATTATTTGAAACGGTTTTTTTTTACTTTGAAATTATAATACTTGCACTATTCCGTCGGTATCTGATTTATGGGCCACAATTGAATTAGTAAACGATCGTTTTCTCACATTGTTCACGGCTAAACAAAGTTGGGAACCAATTGTGTTTGTGAAATTTGCAGCAAGCATCTGAGTGCAGCTTGTTCTGCATTAGTCACTTTTAGAACACAATTTGCAAATTTCAGAAACTGCCAATTCATATTCCAATACAAGCTGCAGCCTGTCACTGTATTGCACCAACATTGTTAAAATGTAACGGAACCAAAGAAGCAGCAGGTTTTTTTAAAGTATTTTAAGGTTTTTTTTTGTTTTTGCCCTTGCGTCACCGTTTCAATGAGGTACCTATTGACAAATGAACAATGAAAGGTTGAATGATGCTTGTTTTATATTACTGGTTGTGGTATTACTGTAATGCTGTCATTGTTATTTGCTGTATGCTTGTCACCTGTAAGTCTGGTATTACACTTTTTGCTCAGCAGTCCTCCTTCACGTAGCACTACACTGTGAAAGTTGCAAATAGAGTGTGTTTGAAAAATTTGCAGATTGAAACTCAAGTAATATTTCACCTGTAAATATTAGAAAATTTGTGTGATTCAGATGAAGCAACACTTTTTGAGAACGTAAACCATAGTCTATTGCTTACCATACCATATCAACACCTGTTGAAGGAGAACTGAAGTGGAAGTGAAGAGCGGGTGAGGATGGAGGTTCCTGTTGAATGTTTATATGTGGAGGTTTGAGGTACCTGATGAAAAATACATGTTGAATACCTTAAGCAAACATGTTTTGTTAAACTTAATGTAAAAGATTACTATCGTAGACCAGTAGTGCTGTGCACGTATAAGGTGACATTGCCTTTTGTTGATCAAATGTGAGCGAAAGAAATTTGTTGACTTCAGATGATGCCACTGCTGTTCTGGAATGTAGGCAATAGTAAATTAGTCAACACAAACATTTACACATCTAAAAATAAAACTGAATTAGAAATGCCAAGCCCGTTCAACTGGACAATGTTGAAAAAGTTGAACAACGTTAACTTGAGGGTAATGTAACTTGTTGCAGGCTAATATCTGCAAATGAGTTATATAAATTTGAATGTAGGATGTTACCTGTTTAATTGTGCAGGAAAAAAAACGTTTTCTATTACAATACATCCAATGGCTGTCTTTTGGGAGAGCTAAGAGACATCAAAACAAACTACTGGCAACTGAATTATCACCTGTTCAAATGAAAATTATATTGAAACAAACAGAAATGTTGAATTTTAGGAAAAAATGTGGTATAAGAAATCGCTTACCTTAGTTAAAACATGACAGCCGGACGATTTTTTCTACGTCGTTTGGTAGCTGAATTTCGTCTGACGTCAATGTGTCAATGATGGTGGAAAGGATTGCTAAAATGCGAAATGTGGTGATTGGAAATGACTAATAAAAGGAAAAACATAAAATGGGAAAAGGTTAAGCTGAGCCGTAGGCAGGTCGAACCTTTTTTCAGGTAGTCGAACCTTTTTCAGGTAGTCGAACCTTTTTTCAGGTAGTCGAACCTTTTTCCAGGTAGAAAAAAAACACGTGATGTCAATACGACCAATGATAAAACGGATGGCAAAAGGAAAGGAAAAGGTTAAGCTTTGCCAAAGGCAGTTTGAACCTTTTTCAGGTAGTCAAACCTTTTAGCAGGTAGTCGAACCTTTTTCCAGGTAAAAAAAAAGCACGTGATGTCAACACGACCAATGGCGAAACAGATGGCAAAAGGAAAAAACAATATTAAGCTTTGCTAAAGGCAGTTTGAACCTTTTACAGGTAGTCGTACCTTTTTCCAGGTATAAAAAAATCACGTGACTGCACACGAACCAATGAATGAGTGCGCACGCCGTTAGGTTTTTCGGACAAACACACAGACAGATACACAAACAAACTCCTCCCACAAATAGACCTTTGGCTTTTATAAAGAGAGTAGACTAGTATATGGCGGCCCGTCCCAGGACGGTAATAGGTGAAGTCTAGTATTAAGTGTCTGCTCTCGTTTTCTCCCTGCCTGCAGCTCCCCCCCCCCCTTCTTCCACCCTCGGCTCACGATTTGCCATCCGTCTGCTTTTTCATACTGACTGCAATTTTATTCCAGTCCTTTTAAGTTCGAAAAATAAATGTTGAACTCTTGCCGGTGGCAGTTGGAAATATTGTTCACGTTTTCGAACCTTACTCCAGGTATTTGAATGTCATGCGGTTCCTATTCGACCAATGGTAAGAGGTACGGAAAAGAAGAAAGCAAAATGTTAAGCCTAGCCAGAATCAGTTGAAGTTTTTACTTCGTTTGTGTTATAAATTCTTACACAACTTGTTCTTTGTTATCTGATGATGGGTCAAGAACGAATCGGCAAACGAACGATCAGTCGTCAGTTGGACAACAACGTTGATTTAGCATTACGCTGATGAAATTACAAAAGCTTCTGTTTAGAAATCGTACTCATTGAAGTTTAACATGTCCCCTTCTCGTAGGTGAACAATTTCCGAAATCCACTGTAAATTGCCAATTGTGGTCGGGAGCGTAAACGTTACCTGAAGCAATACTGCAATAATCGAAAATAAAATGAGAATACTGGATGTTGTCACTCGCTCGATTGTGAACCCTGTTAAAAGATATGTTGACAGTCAAGAGCTTGCAGCTAAATGTTTAACTCGTTGACTGCTGATATGCACCTCAAACGTGACATCGTTTCTCTAGAAGGTATAATAGTTCCAGAAGATTTAATTTCTCTGCCGTGTAATTGAAAACAACGCGTGATTGTAAAATTTTCAGCGAGCACATGAATGTAACGTGTCACTTGTTGATATGAATTTGTAAGTGAGTTTGCAAATTTCAGATATTCGCCATTAGTTTTGAAATAAAGGCAGTCAAGGTGTCCTATTATGGAACTACAACATCATTGTTAAAATGGAATGAATCTGGAGATGCAGCTAGTTTTTTTTTTTAAATTTGTTTTTAATCTATTTTTTTAATAAATTTCCATTCAATAAGGTACCTGTTGAATAATAAATATTGCAAGCTTTAAGTCAAATGTGATTTGTTGAGTGCTTCGAATCTTCGAGTTTGACATTTCTTTTGGTTGACCAGCAGTCCATCCTCGCACAACTTTTGACTTTGAAAGTTACGAATGAAAGTATGCTTCAGAAATTTGCAGGATGCAACTCAAACATATGCTTTTCGTTTGCGTTTGTTCATCTGTAAACAGGAGAAAATTTGTGATCTTCAGATTAAGCCACCGTCTTCTTTTTAATCTTAACAACAGTCAAATAGAGAATGAAAACCATAACGCATGTTAAAATAGAATTGAAGTGATAAATGCAGATCCCCTTCATCTGGGGGACGTTAAAAAATGGAATGCTGTTGGTTGAGAGTAGCGCACTTGTTGAGTGGCATGCTGTGCATGTTTAAATGAGCTATTTGTTGACATAAGCACTGAAAGCTTTATGTCATATGTGACTGGTTGAATGCTTTGTACGTGTGACTTTCAAATTTCTTACAGTTTAGTGGTGGTTTAGCTTAGCTTAGTTTAGGCATCCTTTTGGGCGAGCGCAGAAGTCAAAGAAAACTGTTGTCACCTGGTTGAAACGCAGATCCTTATGTGTTGGTTACGTGGCAGTCACACTTGTCACCTGGAAGTTCAACCAATTCTGTACAAATGTAATTGAGGCCTTCGATGACATGGCATACACAGTTTGCTGAGAAGTGCACTGCAGAATAGAGATCTAGCCGCAGAATGCTATCAGCTGTTCCAGTGAAGAACTTCGGTGAGAAACAGAAATTCAAAAAATATGTGGTAAAAAACGTTTAATACAACCAGTTAATAGCCATAGTGAAAATGCACAGTGCCTTCGCCAGCAAGGTTTGAAAATATTGAACGTTGTTGGTTGAGGTTGGTGGAACTTGTTGAATGCTAAAATCTGGACGTTTTAATGAGGCACCTGTTGACAATCAAAGTGATTTGTCTAGTGCTTTGCACCTTTGAGTTTGACAGTTGTTTTCATTAATCATCAGTCTGAACTGGAACGGAAATGGAGAGCCCTATCCCATGTACTGGTTTGACAAAGTTGAACGCCGTTGTTTGATTTAGCGGAAGTTGTCAAATGCCAACCTCTCCACGTTTCAGTGAGGCACCTATTAGCAAATAACCACTGGTAGCTATAAATAAAATGTTACTTGTTGAGTGCTTGACACCTGTGAATTTGGTATTTATTTTAGTTGATCAACAGTCCGTCCTCGCGTAGCTCTTCACTTCGAAAATTGCAAATGGAGTGTGCCTGTGAAAATTGCAGTATGCAACTCAACGAATTCTTCATCTGTAAACATGAGAACATGTGTGATCTTCAAATTAAAAAAACGATTTTTTAAAAACGTAAACAGCCAAACGGTAAACCAAAATCACAAAGTATGTTGAGAAAGAACTGAAGCGGAAGTGTATATCCCTTACCTGGATGGGTTGGTAAAGTTAAACTCTGTTGATTGAGGATGGTGGAACTCGCTGCATGCCAACATCTGCACGTTTCAATGAGGAACCTGTTAATAAGTAACTACTGAAAGCTTGAAATGAAACGTGACTTGTTGAATTCTTGGCACCTGTGAGTTTGTTATTTCTTGTAGTCGATCAGCAGTCCATTCTGGCGTAGATCTTCACTTTCAATGTTGCAAATGAACTTGGCCAGTGAAATTTGCAGAATGCAAATCAATGAATGCCTCATCTGTAAACGTGAGAAAATTTGCGATCTTCAAAGAAGTCACTATGTCTTTGTGTAAACGCATACAACAGCCAATTGGTAAACAGAAGCACCACAACACTTTAAAATGGAACTGATGTGGAAATGCAGAGCCCTTTACCTGAAATGTGTCGAAAAAGTTGCACACCATAGGTTGAGAATGGTAGGACTTGTTGAACCTCAAAATCTGCCCGTATCAATGAGGTTTCTAATTACAAATGAACACTGAAACGCTTACGTCAAACGTGACTAATTTAGTGCTGTCTACCTATGCCGATGACATTTCTTTTAGTGGACCAGCAATCCATCCTAACATTGCTTTTCCCTCTCGGAGTTGCAAATGAAGCGTGTCTCCTAAATTTGGAGATTGCAATTCAAGGAAATGCTTCACCTATAAACGGGAAAATTGGAGGTTTTTAGATGAAGCCACTGTCTGTTGGTAAATTAAAACAGCAAAGCAGTGGAAGAAAACATAAACGCACGTTAAAATAGATCTGAAGGTAAAAATGCTCAGCCCTTTCATCTGGAAGGTGTTGGAAAAGACTGAATTCCGTTGGTTTATTAGGGTATTACTTGTTCCATGGTTCTCTTTCACTACTATTTTTGCGAATGCCAATTGAGGGAAACTGTTTAGTGTTCACCCTCAATGGCCGTCAGTGACTGTCGCTGTGACAGCCAATGCTAAATTCGTTAAACAGTGAATTTTTAGCGTTAGATGTCGCACAAAAATGATCGGTAAAATGATCGCCTCGATCTCGATCTCCGATCCGATCAAACTCAAAAGATCGGATCGAAGATCGAGATCGGAAAATTGATTGGCGCGGCAAGTCTGCTTCGACTCTGCGAGTTTGACATTTCTTTTGGTTGATCAGCAGTCCATCCTCGCGCAGCTTTTCACTTTGAAAGTTGCGAATGAAAGTATGCTTCAGAAATTTGCAGGATGCAACTCAAACATATGCTTCACTTGTTCACCTATAAACAGGAGAAAATTTGAGATCTTCAGATTAAGCCACCGTCTTCTTTTTAATTTTAACAACAGTCAAATAGAGAATGAAAACAATAACGCATGTTAAAATAGAACTGAAGTGATAAATGCAGATCCCTTTCATCTGGGGGACGTTAAAAAACGGAATGCCGTTGGTTGAGAGTAGCACACTTCTAGAGTGGTATGATGTGCATGTTTAAATGAGCTATTTGTTGACATAAGCACTGAAAGCTTTGTCATATGTGACTGGTTGAATGCTTTGCACGTGTGACTTTCAAATTTGTTGCAGTTTAGTGGTGGTTTAGCTTAGCTTAGTTTAGGCATTCTTTTCGGCGAGCGCAGAAGTCAAAGAAAACTGTTGTCACCTGGTTGAAACGCAGATCCTGATGTGTTGGTTACGTGGCAGTCACAATTGTCACCTGGAAGTTCAAATAATTCTGTACAAATGTAATTGAGGCCTTCCATGAAATGGCATACACAGTTGGCTGAGGAGTGCACTGCAGAATAGAGATCTAGCAGCAGAATGCTATCAGCTGTTCCAATGAAGAACTTCGGTGAGAAACAGAAATTCAAAAATATGTGGTGAAAAACGTTTAACACAACCAGTTAATAGCTATAGTGAAAATGCACAGCACCTTCGCAAGCAAGGTTTGAAAAAATTGAACGTTGTTGGTTGAGGTCGGTGGAACTTGTTGAATGCTAAAATCTGGACGATTTAATGAGGCACCTGTTGACAAATGAACACAGAAAGCTTTAAATCAAAGGTGCTTTGTCTAGTGCTTTGCACCTGTGAGTTTGACTTTTTGTTTTCATTAATCACCAGTCTGAACTGGAATGGAAATGGAGGGCCCTGTCCCATGCACTGGTTTGACAAAGTTGAACGCCGTTGTTTGAGGTGGCGGAAGTTGTCAAATGTCAACCTTTCCACGTTTCAGTGAGGCACCTATTAGCAAATAACCCCTGGTAGCTATAAATAAAACGTTACTTGTTGAAGGCTTGACACCTGTGACTTTGGTATTTCTTTTAGTTAATCAACAGTCCACTCACGCGTAGCTCTTCACTTCGAAAATTGCAAATGGAGTGTGCCTGTGAAAATTGCAGTATGCAACTCTACGAATTCTTTATCTGTAAACATGAGAAAATGTATGATCTTCAAATTAAGAAACGATAATTTTTTGAAAACGTACACAACAGCCAAACGATAAACCAAAACCACAAATTATGTTGAGAAAGAACTAAAGCGGAAGTGTATATCCTTTACCTGGATGGGTTGACAAAGTTAAACTCTGTTGATTGAGGATGGTGAAACTGGCTGCATGCCAACAACTGCACGTTTCAATGAGTCACCTGTTAATATAAAGTAACTACTGAAAGCTTGAAATGAAACGTGACTTGTTGAATTCTTGACACCTGTGAGTTTGTTATTTCTTGTAGTCGATCAGCAGTCCATTCTGGCGTAGCTCTTCACATTCAATGTTGCAAATGAACTTGGCCTGTGAAATTTTCAGAATGCAAATCAATGAATGCCTCATCTGTAAACGTGAGAAAATTTATGATCTTCAAAGAAGTCACGATGTCTTTGTGTAAACGCATACAACAGCCAATTGGTAAACAGAAGGACCACAATTTTTAAAATGGAACTGATGTGGAAATGCAGAGCCCTTTACCTGAAATGTGTCGAAAAAGTTGCACACCATAGGTTGAGAATTGGAGGACTTGTTGAACCTCAATATCTGCCCGTATCAATGAGGTTTCTAATTACAAATGAACATTGAAAGGCTTACGTCAAGCGTGACTAATTGAGTGCTGTCTACCTATGCCGATGACATTTCTTTTAGTGTACCAGCAATCCATCCTAACATTGCTTTTCCCTCTCGGCGTTGCAAATGAAGCGTGTCTGCTAAATTTGCAGATTGCAATTCAAGGGAATGCTTCACCTACGTTTTAACGGGAAAATTGGAGGTTTTTAGATGAAGCCACTGTCTGTTTGTAAATTTAAACAGCAAAGCAGTGCAAGAAAACATAAACGCACGTTAAAATAGAACTGAAGGAAAAAATGCTCAGCCCTTTCATCTGGAACGTGTTGAAAAAGACTGAATTCTGTTGGTTTAGGATATTACTTGTTGATTGCTTAAACGTGCATGTTTGAATCAGCTACCTGTTGACGAATAAACCCTGAGAGCTTCAAGTCATACGTGACTGGTTTAATGCTTTGCACCTGTGAGTCTCACATTTGTTGTAGTTTAGTAGGAGTTTAGTTTAGTTTTGGCACCCTTTTCGCAAGCCCAGACGTCAAGGAAAACCCATAACTGTTATCACCTGGTTAATAACTGTTATCACCTGGTTAAAAACTGTTATTACCTGGTTGTAAACGCGTTCTAAAATATTGGCTTAAAGAAATCGGTAACTCTGGTCAGTTAACAGCTGAGAATACAGAGCTCTTTCGCCTGGAAGATATTGAAAAAAATGAGCGCAGTTGGTTTAGTGTGGCGGAATTTGTTGAATGCCCGCTTCAATGCGGCACCTGTTGACAAAAAACCACTGAAAGCTTGTTTGAATGTTTAATACCTGTGCGTTTGGCATATCTTTTTATCAAACAACAATCTATCGTTGCGTATTACTTCACTTTCAAAGTTGCAAATGAAGTGGGCCTGAGAAATGTGCAAAATGCAACTCAAGTAATACTTCACCTGTAATTAGAAAATTTGTGTGATTCAGATGAAGCCACACTATCTTTTTGTGAACGTAAACAGTAGTCTATTGCTTACCATACCATACCAGCACCTGTTGAAGGAGAACTGAAGTGGAAGTGCAGAGCTCGTTCACCTGAAATGGGTTGATAAAATTCAACAGTGTTTGTTGAGGACAGTGGTTCCTTTGGAATGCTTACTGTGCAGGTTTGAGGTACCTGTTGAAAAATAAATGTTTAATACCTTAAGCTAAACATGTCTTGTTAAACTTTATGTAAAAGATTACTATCGTACACCAGTAGTGCTGTGCACCTATAAGGTGGCATTGCCTTTTGTTGATCAAATGTGAGTGAAAGAAAATTGTAATCTTCAGGTGATGCCACTGCCGTTCTGGAATGTACGCAACAGTCAATTAGTCAACACAAACATTGACCCATCTAAAAAGTAAACTGAATTAGAAATACCAAGCCCGTTCAACTGGACAATGTTGAAAAAGTTGAACAACGTTAACTTGAGGGTAATGGAACTTGTTGCAAGCTAATATCTGCAAATAAGTTATACAAATTTGAATGTAGGATGTTACCTGTTTAAATGAGCAGGGAAAAAAACATTTTCTACTACAATACATCCAATGGCTGATTTTTGGGAGAGCTAAGAGACATCAAAAGAAACCACTGGCAACTGAATTATCACCTGTTTAAATGAAAATTATATTGAAACAAACAGAAATGTTGAATTTTGGAAGAAATTGTGGTATAAGAAATCGCTTACATTGTTAAAATGTGACAGCAGGACGTTTTTGTCTACGTCGTTTGGTAGCTGAATTTCGTCTGACGTTAATGTGTCAATGATGGTGAAAACGGATTGCTAAAATGCGGAATGTGGTGATTGGAAATGACTAAAAAAAGGGAAAACATAAAACGGGAAAAAGTTACGCTTAGCCGTAGGCAGGTCGAACCTTTTTTCAGGTAGTCGAACATTTTTCAGGTAGTCGAACCTTTTTTCAGGTAGTCGGACCTTTTTCCAGGTAGAAAAAAACACGTGATGTCAATGCGACCAATGATAAAACGGATGGCAAAAGGGAAGGAAAAGGTTAAGCTTTGCCAAAGGCAGTTTGAACCTTTTTCAGGTAGTCGAACCTTTTAGCAGATAGTCGAACCTTTTTCGAGGTAAAAAAAAAACCACGTGATGTCAACACGACCAATGGCGAAAAAGATGGCAAAAGGGAAAAAAAATGTTAAGCTTTGCCAAAGGCAGTTTGAACCTTTTTCAGGTAGTCGTACCTTTTTCCAGGTATAAAAAAATCACGTGACTGAACACGAACCAATCACTGCGTGCGCACGCCGTTAGGTTTTTCGGACAAACACACAGACAGATACACAAACAAACTCCTCCCACAAAGAGACCTTTGGCTTTTATAAAGAGAGTAGATTCTGTAACACTCTTTTCACATTGAATACACGTATATTTGATGCTGTTTTAATGTAGATATTGAAAATCACTGTATCATACTATATTCGCATTGCATACACGTATATTTGATGCTGTTTGAATGTAGATATTGAAACTCACTGTATCATACTATATTCACATTGAATACACGTATGTTTGATATTGTTTGAATGTCGATCATGAAACTGATTCTATAACACTATATTCACATTGAATACACGTATATTTGATACTGTTTGAATGTAGATCATGAAACTGATTCTGTAACACTATATTCACATTGAATACACGTACATTTGATGCTGTTTGAATGTAGATATTGAAACACATTGTATCATACTATATTCATTTTGAATACACGTATATTTGATACTGTTTGAATGTCGATCATGAAACTGATTATATAACACTATATTCACATTGAATACACGTATATTTGATGCTGTTTGAATGTAGATATTGAAACTCATTGTATCATACTATATTCATATTGAATACACGTATATTTGATACTGTTTGAATGTCGATCATGAAACTGATTATATAACACTATATTCACATTGAATACACGTATATTTGATGCTGTTTGAATGTAGATATTGAAACTCACTGTACCATACTATATTCACATTGAATACACGTATATTTGATACTGTTTGAATGTAGATCATGAAACTGATTCTATAACACTATATTCACATTGAATACACGTATATTTGATACTGTTTGAATGTAGATCATGAAACTGATTATATAACACTATATTCACATTGAATACACGTATATTTGATGCTGTTTGAATGTAGATATTGAAACTCACTGTATCATACTATATTCACATTGAATACACGTATATTTGATACTGTTTGAATGTAGATCATGAAACTGATACTATAACACTATATTCACATTGAATACACGTATAATTGATACTGTTTGAATGTAGATCATGAAACTGATTCTATAACACTATATTCACATTGAATACACGTATATTTGATGCTGTTTGAATGTAGATATTGAAACTCACTGTATCATACTATATTCACATTGAATACACGTATATTTGATACTGTTTGAATGTAGATCATGAAACTGATTCTATAACACTATATTCACATTGAATACACGTATATTTGATGCTGTTTGAATGTAGATATTGAAACTCACTGTATCATACTATATTCACATTGAATACACGTATATTTGATGCTGTTTGAATGTAGATCATGAAACTGATTCTATAACACTATATTCACATTGAATACACGTATATTTGATACTGTTTGAATGTAGATCATGAAACTGATTCTATAACACTATATTCACATTGAATACACGTATATTTGATACTGTTTGAATGTAGATCATGAAACTGATTCTATAACACTATATTCACATTGAATACACGTATATTTGATGCTGTTTGAATGTAGATATTGAAACTCACTGTATCACGTTGCATTCACATTGAATACACGTATATTTGATACTGTTTGAATGTAGATCATGAAACTGATTCTATAACACTATATTCACATTGAATACACGTATATTTGATCCTGTTTGCATCAGATATGAAACTTGATCTATAACACTATATTCACATTGAATACACGTATATTTGATACTGTTTGAATGTAGATCATGAAACTGATTCTATAACACTATATTCACATTGAATTTACGTATATTTGATGCTGTTTGAATGTAGATATTGAAGACTCACTGTTATATCCATATTCACATTGAATACCGTATATTTGTTAACTCTGTTTGAATGTTAAATATTGAAACATTTACTATATTCACATTTATATTTGATGCTATTATATTTAAATTGATGTAGATATTGAAACTATACATTATATTTATATACACTATTTGATGCTGTTTGAATGTAGATATTGAAACTCACTGTATCATAAAATATTCACATTGAATACACGTATATTTGATACTGTTTGAATGTAGATCATGAAACTGACTTTTTATAACACTATATTCACATTGAATACACGTATATTTGATGCTGTTTGAATGTAGATCTGATGAAACTCACTGTATAACGTTCTATATTCACATTGAATACACGTATATTTGATCACTGTTTGAATGTAGATATTGAAACTCATTCTATAACACTATATTCACATTGAATACACGTATATTTGATGCTGTTTGAATGTAGATAATGAAACTGACTGTATCATACTATATTCACATTGAATACACGTATATTTGATACTGTTTGAATGTAGATATTGAAACTCACTGTATCATACTATATTCACATTGAATACACGTATATTTGATGCTGTTTGAATTATTTATAAACTATGTTACTATATTTTGAATACACGTATATTTGATGCTGTTTGAATGTAGATATTGAAACACACTGTATCACACTATATTCACATTGAATACACGTATATTTGATACTGTTTGAATGTAGATCATGAAACTGATTGTATAATACTATATTCACATTGAATACACGTATATTTGATACTGTTTGAATGTAGATATGAAACTGAACTATAACACTATATTCACATTGAATACACGTATATTTGATGCTGTTTGAATGTAGATATTGAAACTTCTGTAATACTATATTCACATTGAATACACGTAAATTTGATGCTGTTTGAATGTAGATATTGAAACAGATTCTATAACACTATATTCACATTGAATACACGTATATTTAATGCTGTTTGAATGTAGATCATTGAAACTGATTGTATCACACTATATTCACATTGAATACACGTATATTTGAACTGTTTGAATGTAGATATTGAAAAATTCTGTAAGAACTATATTCACAGAACATTGAATACAACGTATATTTGATCACTGTTTGAATGTAGATATGAAACTGACTATATCATACTATATTCACATTGAATACACGTATATTTGATGCTGTTTGAATGTAGATATTGAAACTCATTCTATCACTATATTCACATTGAATACACGTATATTTGATATGTTTGAATGTAGATATTGAAACTCATTGTATCATACTATATTCACATTGAATACACGTATATTTGATGCTGTTTGAATGTAGATAGGATGAAACTAAACTGTATCATACTATATTCACATTGAATACACGTATATTTGATACTGTTTGAATGTAGATCATGAAACTGATTCTAAAACACTATATTCACATTGAATACACGTATATTTGATACTGTTTGAATGTAGATATGAAACTAAAATCTATAACACTATATTCACATTGAATACACGTATATTTGATGCTGTTTGAATGTAGATATTGAAACTGATTGTATAATACTATATTCACATTGAATACGTATATTTGATGCTGTTTGAATGTAGATATGAAACTGATTCATAACACTATATTCACATTGAATACACGTATATTTGATGCTGTTTGAATGTAGATATTGAAACTCACTGTATCATACTATATTCACATTGAATACACGTATATTTGATACTGTTTGAATGTAGATCATGAAACTGATTCTATAACACATTGAATACACGTATATTTGATGCTGTTTGAATGTAGATATTATGACTCACTGTATCATACTATATTCACATTGAATACACGTATATTTGATACTGTTTGAATGTAGATCATGAAACTGATTCTATAACACTATATTCACATTGAATACACGTATATTTGATACTGTTTGAATGTAGATCATGAAACTGATTCTATAACACTATATTCACATTGAATACACGTATATTTGATGCTGTTTGAATGTAGATATTGAAACTCACTGTATCATACTATATTCACATTGAATACACGTATATTTGATACTGTTTGAATGTAGATCATGAAACTGATTCTATAACACTATATTCACATTGAATACACGTATATTTGATGCTGTTTGAATGTAGATATTGAAACTCACTGTATCATACTATATTCACATTGAATACACGTATATTTGATGCTGTTTGAATGTAGATATTGAAACTCACTGATTCATACTATATTCACATTGAATACACGTATATTTGATACTGTTTGAATGTAGATCATGAAACTTATTCTATAACACTATATTCACATTGAATACACGTATATTTGATGCTGTTTGAATGTAGATATTGAAACTCACTGTATCATACTATATTCACATTGAATACACGTATATTTGATACTGTTTGAATGTAGATCATGAAACTGATTCTATAACACTATATTCACATTGAATACACGTATATTTGATACTGTTTGAATGTAGATCATGAAACTGATTCTATAACACTATATTCACATTGAATACACGTATATTTGATGCTGTTTGAATGTAGATATTGAAACTCACTGTATCATACTATATTCACATTGAATACACGTATATTTGATACTGTTTGAATGTAGATATTGAAACTCACTGTATCATACTATATTCACATTGAATACACGTATATTTGATACTGTTTGAATGTAGATCATGAAACTGATTCTATAACACTATATTCACATTGAATACACGTATATTTGATGCTGTTTGAATGTAGATATTGAAACTCACTGTATCATACTATATTCACATTGAATACACGTATATTTGATACTGTTTGAATGTAGATCATGAAACTGATTCTATAACACTATATTCACATTGAATACACGTATATTTGATGCTGTTTGAATGTAGATCATGAAACTGATTCTATAACACTATATTCACATTGAATACACGTATATTTGATACTGTTTGAATGTAGATCATGAAACTGATTCTATAACACTATATTCACATTGAATACACGTATATTTGATGCTGTTTGAATGTAGATCATGAAACTGATTCTATAACACTATATTCACATTGAATACACGTATATTTGATGCTGTTTGAATGTAGATATTGAAACTCACTGTATCATACTATATTCACATTGAATACACGTATATTTGATACTGTTTGAATGTAGATCATGAAACTGATTCTATAACACTATATTCACATTGAATACACGTATATTTGATACTGTTTGAATGTAGATCATGAAACTGATTCTATAACACTATATTCACATTGAATACACGTATATTTGATGCTGTTTGAATGTAGATATTGAAACTCACTGTATCATAATATATTCACATTGAATACACGTATATTTGATACTGTTTGAATGTAGATATTGAAACTCACTGTATCATACTATATTCACATTGAATACACGTATATTTGATACTGTTTGAATGTAGATCATGAAACTGATTATATAACACTATATTCACATTGAATACACGTATATTTGATGCTGTTTGAATGTAGATATTGAAACTCACTGTATCATACTATATTCACATTGAATACACGTATATTTGATACTGTTTGAATGTAGATCATGAAACTGATTCTATAACACTATATTCACATTGAATACACGTATATTTGATGCTGTTTGAATGTAGATATTGAAACTCACTGTATCATACTATATTCACATTGAATACACGTATATTTGATACTGTTTGAATGTAGATGATGAAACTGATTCTATAACACTATATTCACATTGAATACACGTATATTTGATACTGTTTGAATGTAGATCATGAAACTGATTCTATAACACTATATTCACATTGAATACACGTATATTTGATGCTGTTTGAATGTAGATATTGAAACTCACTGTATCATACTATATTCACATTGAATACACGTATATTTGATACTGTTTGAATGTAGATCATGAAACTGATTCTATAACACTATATTCACATTGAATACACGTATATTTGATACTGTTTGAATGTAGATCATGAAACTGATTCTATAACACTATATTCACATTGAATACACGTATATTTGATGCTGTTTGAATGTAGATATTGAAACTCACTGTATCATACTATATTCACATTGAATACACGTATATTTGATGCTGTTTGAATGTAGATATTGAAACTCACTGTATCATACTATATTCACATTGAATACACGTATATTTGATACTGTTTGAATGTAGATCATGAAACTGATTCTATAACACTATATTCACATTGAATACACGTATATTTGATGCTGTTTGAATGTAGATATTGAAACTCACTGTATCATACTATATTCACATTGAATACACGTATATTTGATACTGTTTGAATGTAGATCATGAAACTGATTCTATAACACTATATTCACATTGAATACACGTATATTTGATACTGTTTGAATGTAGATCATGAAACTGATTCTATAACACTATATTCACATTGAATACACGTATATTTGATGCTGTTTGAATGTAGATATTGAAACTCACTGTATCACACTATATTCACATTGAATATACGTATATTTGATGCTGTTTGAATGTAGATATTGAAACTCACTGTATCATACTATATTCACATTGAATACACGTATATTTGATACTGTTTGAATGTAGATCATGAAACTGATTCTATAACACTATATTCACATTGAATACACGTATATTTGATGCTGTTTGAATGTAGATATTGAAACTCACTGTATCATACTATATTCACATTGAATACACGTATATTTGATACTGTTTGAATGTAGATCATGAAACTGATTCTATAACACTATATTCACATTGAATACACGTATATTTGATACTGTTTGAATGTAGATCATGAAACTGATTCTATAACACTATATTCACATTGAATACACGTATATTTGATGCTGTTTGAATGTAGATATTGAAACTCACTGTATCATACTATATTCACATTGAATACACGTATATTTGATACTGTTTGAATGTAGATCATGAAACTCACTGTATCATACTATATTCACATTGAATACACGTATATTTGATACTGTTTGAATGTAGATCATGAAACTGATTATATAACACTATATTCACATTGAATACACGTATATTTGATGCTGTTTGAATGTAGATATTGAAACTCACTGTATCATACTATATTCACATTGAATACACGTATATTTGATACTGTTTGAATGTAGATCATGAAACTGATTCTATAACACTATATTCACATTGAATACACGTATATTTGATGCTGTTTGAATGTAGATATTGAAACTCACTGTATCATACTATATTCACATTGAATACACGTATATTTGATACTGTTTGAATGTAGATCATGAAACTGATTCTATAACACTATATTCACATTGAATACACGTATATTTGATGCTGTTTGAATGTAGATCATGAAACTGATTCTATAACACTATATTCACATTGAATACACGTATATTTGATACTGTTTGAATGTAGATCATGAAACTGATTCTATAACACTATATTCACATTGAATACACGTATATTTGATGCTGTTTGAATGTAGATCATGAAACTGATTCTATAACACTATATTCACATTGAATACACGTATATTTGATGCTGTTTGAATGTAGATATTGAAACTCACTGTATCATACTATATTCACATTGAATACACGTATATTTGATACTGTTTGAATGTAGATCATGAAACAGATTCTATAACACTATATTCACATTGAATACACGTATATTTGATGCTGTTTGAATGTAGATCATGAAACTGATTCTATAACACTATATTCACATTGAATACACGTATATTTGATGCTGTTTGAATGTAGATATTGAAACTCACTGTATCATACTATATTCACATTGAATACACGTATATTTGATACTGTTTGAATGTAGATATTGAAACTCACTGTATCATACTATATTCACATTGAATACACGTATATTTGATACTGTTTGAATGTAGATCATGAAACTGATTATATAACACTATATTCACATTGAATACACGTATATTTGATGCTGTTTGAATGTAGATATTGAAACTCACTGTATCATACTATATTCACATTGAATACACGTATATTTGATACTGTTTGAATGTAGATCATGAAACTGATTCTATAACACTATATTCACATTGAATACACGTATATTTGATGCTGTTTGAATGTAGATATTGAAACTCACTGTATCATACTATATTCACATTGAATACACGTATATTTGATACTGTTTGAATGTAGATGATGAAACTGATTCTATAACACTATATTCACATTGAATACACGTATATTTGATACTGTTTGAATGTAGATCATGAAACTGATTCTATAACACTATATTCACATTGAATACACGTATATTTGATGCTGTTTGAATGTAGATATTGAAACTCACTGTATCATACTATATTCACATTGAATACACGTATATTTGATACTGTTTGAATGTAGATCATGAAACTGATTCTATAACACTATATTCACATTGAATACACGTATATTTGATACTGTTTGAATGTAGATCATGAAACTTATTCTATAACACTATATTCACATTGAATACACGTATATTTGATGCTGTTTGAATGTAGATATTGAAACTCACTGTATCATACTATATTCACATTGAATACACGTATATTTGATGCTGTTTGAATGTAGATATTGAAACTCACTGTATCATACTATATTCACATTGAATACACGTATATTTGATACTGTTTGAATGTAGATCATGAAACTGATTCTATAACACTATATTCACATTGAATACACGTATATTTGATGCTGTTTGAATGTAGATATTGAAACTCACTGTATCATACTATATTCACATTGAATACACGTATATTTGATACTGTTTGAATGTAGATCATGAAACTGATTCTATAACACTATATTCACATTGAATACACGTATATTTGATGCTGTTTGAATGTAGATATTGAAACTCACTGTATCATACTATATTCACATTGAATACACGTATATTTGATGCTGTTTGAATGTAGATATTGAAACTTACTTTATCATACTATATTCACATTGAATACACGTATATTTGATGCTGTTTGAATGTAGATATTGAAACTCACTGTATCATACTATATTCACATTGAATACACGTATATTTGATACTGTTTGAATGTAGATCATGAAACTGATTCTATAACACTATATTCACATTGAATACACGTATATTTGATGCTGTTTGAATGTAGATATTGAAACTCACTGTATCATACTATATTCACATTGAATACACGTATATTTGATACTGTTTGAATGTAGATCATGAAACTGATTCTATAACACTATATTCACATTGAATACACGTATATTTGATACTGTTTGAATGTAGATATTGAAACTCACTGTATCACACTATATTCACATTGAATACACGTATATTTGATACTGTTTGAATGTAGATCATGAAACTGATTCTATAACACTATATTCACATTGAATACACGTATATTTGATGCTGTTTGAATGTAGATATTGAAACTCACTGTATCATACTATATTCACATTGAATACACGTATATTTGATACTGTTTGAATGTAGATCATGAAACTGATTGTATAACACTATATTCACATTGAATACACGTATATTTGATGCTGTTTGAATGTAGATATTGAAACTCACTGTATCATACTATATTCACATTGAATACACGTATATTTGATACTGTTTGAATGTAGATCATGAAACTGATTCTATAACACTATATTCACATTGAATACACGTATATTTGATACTGTTTGAATGTAGATCATGAAACTGATTCTATAACACTATATTCACATTGAATACACGTATATTTGATGCTGTTTGAATGTAGATATTGAAACTGATTCTATAACACTATATTCACATTGAATACACGTATATTTGATGCTGTTTGAATGTAGATATTGAAACTGATTGTATAATACTATATTCACATTGAATACACGTATATTTGATGCTGTTTGAATGTAGATATTGAAACTCACTGTATCATACTATATTCACATTGAATACACGTATATTTGATGCTGTTTGAATGTAGATCATGAAACTGATTCTATAACACTATATTCACATTGAATACACGTATATTTGATACTGTTTGAATGTAGATATTGAAACTCATTGTATCATACTATATTCACATTGAATACACGTATATTTGATGCTGTTTGAATGTAGATATGAAACTGATTCTATAACACTATATTCACATTGAATACACGTATATTTGATACTGTTTGAATGTAGATCATGAAACTGATTCTATAACACTATATTCACATTGAATACACGTATATTTGATACTGTTTGAATGTAGATATGAAACTGATTCTATAACACTATATTCACATTGAATACACGTATATTTGATGCTGTTTGAATGTAGATATTGAAACTCACTGTATCATACTATATTCACATTGAATACACGTATATTTGATACTGTTTGAATGTAGATCATGAAACTGATTCTATAACACTATATTCACATTGAATACACGTATATTTGATGCTGTTTGAATGTAGATATTGAAACTCACTGTATCATACTATATTCACATTGAATACACGTATATTTGATACTGTTTGAATGTAGATCATGAAACTGATTCTATAACACTATATTCACATTGAATACACGTATATTTGATACTGTTTGAATGTAGATCATGAAACTGATTCTATAACACTATATTCACATTGAATACACGTATATTTGATACTGTTTGAATGTAGATCATGAAACTGATTCTATAACACTATATTCACATTGAATACACGTATATTTGATACTGTTTGAATGTAGATCATGAAACTGATTCTATAACACTATATTCACATTGAATACACGTATATTTGATGCTGTTTGAATGTAGATATTGAAACTGACTGTATCATACTATATTCACATTGAATACACGTATATTTGATACTGTTTGAATGTAGATCATGAAACTGATTCTATAACACTATATTCACATTGAATACACGTATATTTGATACTGTTTGAATGTAGATCATGAAACTGATTCTATAACACTATATTCACATTGAATACACGTATATTTGATACTGTTTGAATGTAGATCATGAAACTGATTCTATAACACTATATTCACATTGAATACACGTATATTTGATGCTGTTTGAATGTAGATATTGAAACTCACTGTATCATACTATATTCACATTGAATACACGTATATTTGATACTGTTTGAATGTAGATCATGAAACTGATTCTATAACACTATATTCACATTGAATACACGTATATTTGATGCTGTTTGAATGTAGATATTGAAACTCACTGTATCATACTATATTCACATTGAATACACGTATATTTGATACTGTTTGAATGTAGATCATGAAACTGATTCTATAACACTATATTCACATTGAATACACGTATATTTGATACTGTTTGAATGTAGATCATGAAACTGATTCTATAACACTATATTCACATTGAATACACGTATATTTGATGCTGTTTGAATGTAGATATTGAAACTCACTGTATCATACTATATTCACATTGAATACACGTATATTTGATACTGTTTGAATGTAGATCATGAAACTGATTATATAACACTATATTCACATTGAATACACGTATATTTAATACTGTTTGAATGTAGATCATGAAACTGATTCTATAACACTATATTCACATTGAATACACAATATATTTGATGCTGTTTGAATGTAGATATTGAAACTCACTGTATCATACTATATTCACATTGAATACACGTATATTTGATACTGTTTGAATGTAGATCATGAAACTGATTCTATATCACTATATTCACATTGAATACACGTATATTTGATGCTGTTTGAATGTAGATATTGAAACTCACTGTATCATACTATATTCACATTGAATACACGTCTATTTGATGCTGTTTGAATGTAGTTATTGAAACTCACTGTATCATACTATATTCACATTGAATACACGTATATTTGTTACTGTTTGAATGTAGATCATGAAATTGATTATATAACACTATATTCACATTGAATACACGTATATTTGATGCTGTTTGAATGTAGATATTGTAACTCTCTGTATCATACTATATTCACATTGAATACACGTATATTTGATACTGTTTGAATGTCGATCATGAAACTGATTCTATGTACTATATTCA
>NW_026712487.1:0-44903 GCF_022539665.2 Daphnia carinata
TTTCTTTTGTGTTTGAGGATTTTTCTGAACCCGTAGTTTGTTCAAAACTTGCAGTTTGTTCTGAACTTGTGGTTTGTTCCAAACCCCTAATTGGCTCTGAACTTGCAGCCCGCTCTGCACTTGCAGGTTGTTCCGTGTCCACCATCTCCTCTGCAGACTCCATTACCTCGACTTGACATTGTTGCTCTCCAATTTCAGCCGGCTCGCCAGCTGTATTTGATGTCTCCGTCTGTTGAGTTTCAGCTTCTTTGATGTCTCTGGAAACAAGATGGTCAAAAGGCGTAGATATTTGTTGTTTGTTTACCTCGGGAATGATCCCATTTGACTCATCTACAATGACGTTTCGACTGATTTCGACTTTTCTCTTTGATGGGATCCATATTCGATAAGCTTTTGTGGACACACAGCAACCAACAAAGATGCCTTGCACAGCCTTAGGATCAAGTTTTCGTCGTAACGCATCAGGAATATGTACAAAGGAAACAGAACCAAAGATACGCAGGTGCGATACATCCGGCTTTACTCCATGCAGAATTTCATAAGGAGTTGCACTTCCAGTTCTTGATAGGATCCGGTTCCTTATGTAGACTGCGTAGGCGACTGATTCAGCCCATAGGTAATCAGGAACGTTTCGTGCAAGGTACATACTGCGTGCTGCTTCCATTATAGTACGATTTGCCCTTTCGGAGACACCGTTCTGTTCTGGAGTATATGGGGCACTAAGTTCATGGTTGATTCCCATTTGTTCAAGCCATTCTTCAAATTCTCGATTCACATATTCTCCGCCATTGTCGGATCGTAGTGTGCAGATCTGTCGATTATGTTGATTTTTAAAAATGGCTACAAACTTCTTAAATTGATTGAGGGCTTCGGACTTATGTTGAAGAAAATATATCTCCGACCAGCCACTGAAGTCGTCCTTGAATAAAACGAAGTAACGAGATTTGTTTGGAGACATCGTTTGCATAGGTCCACAGATGTCAGAGTGTACCAGATCGCCTACATTGATACCTCTTCTTCTTCCACTTGGAAACGGCAGACGATGCATTTTACCAAGAATGCATCCTGTACATAATGATGATGGGAAGTTACTATGATTAATGTGGAGACCGCAAACTGCATTTTGACGTTCCATTTTCATGATGGTCTTGTTGTTTGTATGTGCGAGTCTCTGATGCCAAGTAGAGATTGACAGGCTGGTGGCGGCGTGTGACGTTGTTTGAATTTTTACAGTGAGATCAAGATAATATAGCTTTTCGTTGGCGCGTTTGCCAGTCATCTCTAACTTTCCGTGGCGAAAGAAAGTTACCATATCATCAGAAAAAATGGCTTCTATTCCATGTGCTGTGGCAGCACTGATAGAAAAAAGATTTATTCCTAAGCCAGGAACGTAAAGCACGTCAGTAAGTAGGAGGGATATTCCGATACTGTTAGTTACTTCCACATCACCCTTTCCTTCAGCTTGTAAACAAGTGTTTCCGATACCGAGGACCGAATGAGTTCCTTTCTTGATTGATTTGAAGTTAACAAGGATTGATCTTTTATCAGTCATGTGTTCAGATGAACCAGAGTCGGCAACAAAACCATAGGTCTCGAAGTCAAAGCTAGTTGACGATAGATAACTGTGATCTTGATCTGCTGGTTGGACTAGAAGTGAGAGATTCGCGTTTGCTTGATTTTGCTCTGCTTCATGCCTCAATCTCACTCTACAGTTTGAGACCTTGTGTGGACCAAGACCGCAATAACCACAAAGTTGCTGTTGATATGGTGGAACTCCTCCTCGTCCTCGATACGTTCCTCGAAATCCGCGACTACCTCCTCTTAAACCTGGGTATCCACCTCTTCTCGTTCCGCGTGGAATAAAGTAAGGTTGAGGTCTGCCGATCTGCTGATAAGGAAAGCATGCTGCCTGAGGAAGATTTCCGAATTGACTAGGATGGCTGTAGCTTTGAAAATTAGTTGCTGCATAGGCTCCGCCTTGTTGAGATGCATTCCCGTCTTGATTCGTAGTAAAGGCTTGAGAGATTGCTTCTTCTTCCTGAAGCTTTGCGAGAAGTAGCTTGACAGTTCTGCCTTCCTCGGGTGAGTTGTTCCATGTTGTGTAGAAATGACGATAGGTAGATGGGAGAGTGGACAGAATTTTCGACATTACTTGTGTCTCTAGTATTTGTTCACCTACTTCTTTGAGTCTTGACCACAGGAGTTCAATAGCAGTGACATGGCTTGTCATATTGTGTCCTTGTTTGTATTTATACTCAGTGAATTGTTGAAGTAAGATGAGCCTATTGTCAGCTGCATTTCGAGCATGTTGATTTCTGATCCTGTCGTACATATCCGCAGCAGTAAGAGATGTGCACAAGGTGTCACGAAGTTCGTCATCGGTCGTAGCGAAGAGATAATTCCTTGCAGTGACATCTTTCTCTTTCCATTTATTGATGAGATTGGCGTTTGTGACTATACCATTTTCTCCTCTAGTCTAAAATTTGTAATACAGTTTTTGGTTATTATTGTAATCTGTTTTTCTAAAAAGAATAGAAATATTTTCAAAATTGTTTTATGAGTTATAAATGCATTGATTGATTTGAATATGAGTGCATGAGTAAAGTCAAATTTATCTGTTTAGGTAATATTATGTTGTTTTCTACTCTTTGGAGTGCATGAGAAAAATCGAAATATCTGATTTTCTCGAAGTTACTATATTCTTTCTGATCTTTTAAAGTCCATGAGTAAAATCGAAATATCTGATTTTTCTCGAAACAGAAAAGAAATAAGGATATGGTGACGTTTCTGTTTTAACTTAAGATGTGTAATTGTTTTTGGCTCGCAATGTAAATTACTGTACAATATTACCTCTGCGGGTTTGAGTTCCACTCCATCAATGATGTCTAAGAGACCATGTTGTTCCAGAATTAGTCTCAAACCACACTTCCAACGGGGAAAATTGCTTCCATTGAACTTAGTTAGATGTCCAATATCCTTAAGAGATGAAGATTCCATTTCAATGAGTAAGTATATTAGACATGTTATTTATACTTAACTGAGATGTATTATTTTGTTATAGAGAATAACACCACAAATAACTTCTTGAGGAAATACAGATTAATTAATATTCTTACAGTGATCCAGTCTTGACAGATAGAGAAGAGAGAGAGATTAGAAATAAGAAATTACAGATGTATATATAGTAGTGAGGCAAAGGGTGAGTCTAAACAGCATCCTTTGTCTTGAGTCGGTTTCGGCAACTTATCGGGTTCCTTGGATTGCGCATTTATATTTCAACATCTCCTCTCAAACCAAGGAACCTGGGATTCAATGATTATTTTCACACATACCAAGACTTTCACGCATTTTCTCAAAATCGGGCTTTGGAAGGGATTTGGTCAGGATATCAGCTCTCTGTTCTTTAGAGGGTACAAACAAAACATTGATAACACCATCTTCTTGAAGGGAGCGGACAAAGTGATATCTAATGTCTATATGTTTAGTTCTCTGGTGGAATTCAGGATTGTGAATAGAGCGGATCGCACTTTGATTATCACATAGAAAAGGGACAGGTTGGTCTTCAGTTTCTCCAATTTCAGACAGCAAGCACTTGAGCCAAACAGCCTCCTTGGAAGATTCTGATGCTGCGACATATTCGGCTTCTGTTGTAGACTGAGACACACATTTTTGTCTGCGGCTGCTCCAGGATACAAGACTACCATATACAAAGAAAGTGAATCCAGATGTAGAACAGCGACTGTCTATATCACCACCAAAATCGGCATCTGTATATCCAACAAGAGGTTGGTCTGAGTTTTCGCCAAGAAGGATTCCAAATTCGGTCGTTCCTGAAAGATAAGAAAGAATTCTTTTTACTGCACTCCAGTGTGCCCGGCCTGGATTTTGGCAAAATTTCGCGACTTGATTAACGGCATATGAGATGTCTGGTCTACAGGTAATGGACAAATAGAGAAGACATCCGACTGCTTCACGATATGGCACATGTGACATGTCGAGTTTCTCCTCTTCGGATGTTGGCGACATTTCTAAATTGAGACGAGTGCATGGATCAGCAGGAGTAGACATGGGGTTGCAGGTATCCATTTTAAACTTGACAAGGATTTTCTTGATAAATTCTGGCTGATTAATCAAGATTTTTCGTTGTTCTTGATCACGATGGATATCAAGGCCGAGGAAGCGGGTTGCTGGTAGACAGCGCATATCAAATTCCTTGGAAAGAAAGTCAATGATATGCTTTACATTGGACAGGCTGGATCCACACACAATCCCATCGTCTACAAAGATAGCAACAATTAGAATATCCTCTCTTCTTCGCCTATAATAAACGCAGGGATCAGATTCACATCTTGAGAGTCCGAATTCGACAAGAAACATGTTGAACTTCTCATTCCAAACTCTTGGTGCTTGTTTTAAGCCATAAAGACTTTTCTCCAGCAGGCATACATGATCTTCTTTTCCAGCTACTGCAAAACCTTCAGGTTGTTCCATGAAAACTTGCTCTTTCAGCTTTCCGTAAAGAAAAGCAGTTTTTACATCCAGCAGAGTGACTTCTAAGTTTCTGACTGCAATGATGGCTAAAATGGTACGAAGAGAGTCATATTTTAGAACAGGAGCGAAAGTCTCACTATAATCAATACCGTAGCTTTGGGCAAAACCTTTTGCCACTAGTCTGGCTTTGTATCTTTCAGATACACCAGGATAGCCGGGTTTGATCTTGAACACCCATTTGCAGCCAATGATGTTTCTCTCCGTGGGCCGTTTTACAAGTATCCATGTTTCATTTGCCATAAGTGACTTGTATTCTTCTTCGATAGCCTTTGTCCATAGTTCAGCTTCATCACTTTTCATAGCTTCTTTGTAGTTTTTCGGCTCAAGGTTTTCAACTGGAGAAATAGAGATTGCCGCTTCCATCCCAAATGACGATTTCTGATTTTTCTTTGCTATGTTCCTCCTCCATTCTAAGAATTTTTCGTTGTGGACTGGAACTCGAGATGACTGACGTCGGGGTAGGGCTATTGCTTGCTGATCGGATCTTGATTCTGCTGAAATGCTTTCTTTTGTGTTTGAGGATTTTTCTGAACCCGTAGTTTGTTCAAAACTTGCAGTTTGTTCTGAACTTGTGGTTTGTTCCAAACCCCTAATTGGCTCTGAACTTGCAGCCCGCTCTGCACTTGCAGGTTGTTCCGTGTCCACCATCTCCTCTGCAGACTCCATTACCTCGACTTGACATTGTTGCTCTCCAATTTCAGCCGGCTCGCCAGCTGTATTTGATGTCTCCGTCTGTTGAGTTTCAGCTTCTTTGATGTCTCTGGAAACAAGATGGTCAAAAGGCGTAGATATTTGTTGTTTGTTTACCTCGGGAATGATCCCATTTGACTCATCTACAATGACGTTTCGACTGATTTCGACTTTTCTCTTTGATGGGATCCATATTCGATAAGCTTTTGTGGACACACAGCAACCAACAAAGATGCCTTGCACAGCCTTAGGATCAAGTTTTCGTCGTAACGCATCAGGAATATGTACAAAGGAAACAGAACCAAAGATACGCAGGTGCGATACATCCGGCTTTACTCCATGCAGAATTTCATAAGGAGTTGCACTTCCAGTTCTTGATAGGATCCGGTTCTTATGTAGACTGCGTAGGCGACTGATTCAGCCCATAGGTAATCAGGAACGTTTCGTGCAAGGTACATACTGCGTGCTGCTTCCATTATAGTACGATTTGCCCTTTCGGAGACACCGTTCTGTTCTGGAGTATATGGGGCACTAAGTTCATGGTTGATTCCCATTTGTTCAAGCCATTCTTCAAATTCTCGATTCACATATTCTCCGCCATTGTCGGATCGTAGTGTGCAGATCTGTCGATTATGTTGATTTTTAAAAATGGCTACAAACTTCTTAAATTGATTGAGGGCTTCGGACTTATGTTGAAGAAAATATATCTCCGACCAGCCACTGAAGTCGTCCTTGAATAAAACGAAGTAACGAGATTTGTTTGGAGACATCGTTTGCATAGGTCCACAGATGTCAGAGTGTACCAGATCGCCTACATTGATACCTCTTCTTCTTCCACTTGGAAACGGCAGACGATGCATTTTACCAAGAATGCATCCTGTACATAATGATGATGGGAAGTTACTATGATTAATGTGGAGACCGCAAACTGCATTTTGACGTTCCATTTTCATGATGGTCTTGTTGTTTGTATGTGCGAGTCTCTGATGCCAAGTAGAGATTGACAGGCTGGTGGCGGCGTGTGACGTTGTTTGAATTTTTACAGTGAGATCAAGATAATATAGCTTTTCGTTGGCGCGTTTGCCAGTCATCTCTAACTTTCCGTGGCGAAAGAAAGTTACCATATCATCAGAAAAAATGGCTTCTATTCCATGTGCTGTGGCAGCACTGATAGAAAAAAGATTTATTCCTAAGCCAGGAACGTAAAGCACGTCAGTAAGTAGGAGGGATATTCCGATACTGTTAGTTACTTCCACATCACCCTTTCCTTCAGCTTGTAAACAAGTGTTTCCGATACCGAGGACCGAATGAGTTCCTTTCTTGATTGATTTGAAGTTAACAAGGATTGATCTTTTATCAGTCATGTGTTCAGATGAACCAGAGTCGGCAACAAAACCATAGGTCTCGAAGTCAAAGCTAGTTGACGATAGATAACTGTGATCTTGATCTGCTGGTTGGACTAGAAGTGAGAGATTCGCGTTTGCTTGATTTTGCTCTGCTTCATGCCTCAATCTCACTCTACAGTTTGAGACCTTGTGTGGACCAAGACCGCAATAACCACAAAGTTGCTGTTGATATGGTGGAACTCCTCCTCGTCCTCGATACGTTCCTCGAAATCCGCGACTACCTCCTCTTAAACCTGGGTATCCACCTCTTCTCGTTCCGCGTGGAATGAAGTAAGGTTGAGGTCTGCCGATCTGCTGATAAGGAAAGCATGCTGCCTGAGGAAGATTTCCGAATTGACTAGGATGGCTGTAGCTTTGAAAATTAGTTGCTGCATAGGCTCCGCCTTGTTGAGATGCATTCCCGTCTTGATTCGTAGTAAAGGCTTGAGAGATTGCTTCTTCTTCCTGAAGCTTTGCGAGAAGTAGCTTGACAGTTCTGCCTTCCTCGGGTGAGTTGTTCCATGTTGTGTAGAAATGACGATAGGTAGATGGGAGAGTGGACAGAATTTTCGACATTACTTGTGTCTCTAGTATTTGTTCACCTACTTCTTTGAGTCTTGACCACAGGAGTTCAATAGCAGTGACATGGCTTGTCATATTGTGTCCTTGTTTGTATTTATACTCAGTGAATTGTTGAAGTAAGATGAGCCTATTGTCAGCTGCATTTCGAGCATGTTGATTTCTGATCCTGTCGTACATATCCGCAGCAGTAAGAGATGTGCACAAGGTGTCACGAAGTTCGTCATCGGTCGTAGCGAAGAGATAATTCCTTGCAGTGACATCTTTCTCTTTCCATTTATTGATGAGATTGGCGTTTGTGACTATACCATTTTCTCCTCTAGTCTAAAATTTGTAATACAGTTTTTGGTTATTATTGTAATCTGTTTTTCTAAAAAGAATAGAAATATTTTCAAAATTGTTTTATGAGTTATAAATGCATTGATTGATTTGAATATGAGTGCATGAGTAAAGTCAAATTTATCTGTTTAGGTAATATTATGTTGTTTTCTACTCTTTGGAGTGCATGAGAAAAATCGAAATATCTGATTTTCTCGAAGTTACTATATTCTTTCTGATCAATTAAAGTCCATGAGTAAAATCGAAATATCTGATTTTTCTCGAAACAGAAAAGAAATAAGGATATGGTGACGTTTCTGTTTTAACTTAAGATGTGTAATTGTTTTTGGCTCGCAATGTAAATTACTGTACAATATTACCTCTGCGGGTTTGAGTTCCACTCCATCAATGATGTCTAAGAGACCATGTTGTTCCAGAATTAGTCACAAACCACACTTCCAACGGGGAAAATTGCTTCCATTGAACTTAGTTAGATGTCCAATATCCTTAAGAGATGAAGATTCCATTTCAATGTTACTCTTTTAGTCAGTGAGAGTTCTGGGCCCATAACCTGTTGATTATGAGAAAGTATATTAGACATGTTATTTGTACTTTGCATAACTGAGATGTATTATTTTGTTATAGAGAATAACACCACAAAATAACTTCTTGAGGAAATACAGATTAATTAATATTCTTACAGTGATCCAGTCTTGACAGATAGAGAAGAGAGAGGATTAGAAATAAGAAATTACAGATGTATATATAGTAGTGAGGCAAAGGGTGAGTCTAAACAGCATCCTTTGTCTTGAGTCGGTTTCGGCAACTTATCGGGTTCCTTGGATTGCGCATTTATATTTCAACAACCATCGCGTTCGGTCAACCACAAAAATGCAAACAAATAAAATTCACTTTCTTTAAAGAGGTCACTTTTCTCACGGAAATGCACCATTCTTTTTTTCAAAACTGACCACTAGTTGGCGTTTAGGTGGCGTCTTAGAAAATACTATAATTCATCGCGAGATGGTTCGTACTTCCCTGTGATTCATCCAAAAACGGCTAGGTGGATATAAAAGTTTTGATGCCAACAGCATCCCGTATTCCCAAGCGGTCACCCATCTAGGTACTAACGGAACCCGACGTAGCTTAACTTCCTGGAGCTGACGAGACAAGGTTTGTTCTACGTGGTATGGCCGTTGACAATTCAGTTCCAAAATAAAATGAATACACTCCAGTAATGTCCATTAAAACCAGCACAAGTACAATTGATTTATATAGTTAAGGATATTGGACTGGTAACCATCGCGTTCGGTCAACCACAAAAATGCAAACAAATAAAATTCACTTTCTTTAAAGAGGTCACTTTTCTCACGGAAATGCACCATTCTTTTTGTATTTCGTTTTAAAATACCTCTAGTTTATAGAAGATGAAATTTCAAAACTGACCACTGACCACTAGGTGGCGTCTTAGAAAATACTATAATTCATCGCGAGATGGTTCGTACTTCCCTGTGATTCATCCAAAAACGGCTAGGTGGATATAAAAGTTTTGATGCCAACAGCATCCCGTATTCCCAAGCGGTCACCCATCTAGGTACTAACGGAACCCGACGTAGCTTAACTTCCTGGAGCTGACGAGACAAGGTTTGTTCTACGTGGTATGGCCGTTGACAATTCAGTTCCAAAATAAAATGAATACACTCCAGTAATGTCCATTAAAACCAGCACAAGTACAATTGATTTATATAGTTAAGGATATTGGACTGGTAACCATCGCGTTCGGTCAACCACAAAAATGCAAACATATAAAATTCACTTTCTTTAAAGAGGTCACTTTTCTCACGGAAATGCACCATTCTTTTTGTATTTCGTTTTAAAATACCTCTAGTTTATAGAAGATGAAATTTCAAAACTGACCACTAGGTGGCGTCTTAGAAAATACTATAATTCATCGCGAGATGGTTCGTACTTCCCTGTGATTCATCCAAAAACGGCTAGGTGGATATAAAAGTTTTGATGCCAACAGCATCCCGTATTCCCAAGCGGTCACCCATCTAGGTACTAACGGAACCCGACGTAGCTTAACTGCAGGGAGCTGACGAGACAAGGTTTGTTCTACGTGGTATGGCCGTTGACAATTCAGTTCCAAAATAAAATGAATACACTCCAGTAATGTCCATTAAAACCAGCACAAGTACAATTGATTTATATAGTTAAGGATATTGGACTGGTAACCATCGCGTTCGGTCAACCACAAAAATGCAAACATATAAAATTCACTTTCTTGAAAGAGGTCACTTTTCTCACGGAAATGCACCATTCTTTTTGTATTTCGTTTTAAAATACCTCTAGTTTATAGAAGATGAAATTTCAAAACTGACCACTAGGTGGCGTCTTAGAAAATACTATAATTCATCGCGAGATGGTTCGTACTTCCCTGTGATTCATCCAAAAACGGCTAGGTGGATATAAAAGTTTTGATGCCAACAGCATCCCGTATTCCCAAGCGGTCACCCATCTAGGTACTAACGGAACCCGACGTAGCTTAACTTCCTGGAGCTGACGAGACAAGGTTTGTTCTACGTGGTATGGCCGTTGACAATTCAGTTCCAAAATAAAATGAATACACTCCAGTAATGTCCATTAAAACCAGCACAAGTACAATTGATTTATATAGTTAAGGATATTGGACTGGTAACCATCGCGTTCGGTCAACCACAAAAATGCAAACATATAAAATTCACTTTCTTGAAAGAGGTCACTTTTCTCACGGAAATGCACCATTCTTTTTGTATTTCGTTTTAAAATACCTCTAGTTTATAGAAGATGAAATTTCAAAACTGACCACTAGGTGGCGTCTTAGAAAATACTAGAATTCATCGCGAGATGGTTCGTACTTCCCTGTGATTCATCCAAAAACGGCTAGGTGGATATAAAAGTTTTGATGCCAACAGCATCCCGTATTCCCAAGCGGTCACCCATCTAGGTACTAACGGAACCCGACGTAGCTTAACTTCCTGGAGCTGACGAGACAAGGTTTGTTCTACGTGGTATGGCCGTTGACAATTCAGTTCCAAAATAAAATGAATACACTCCAGTAATGTCCATTAAAACCAGCACAAGTACAATTGATTTATATAGTTAAGGATATTGGACTGGTAACCATCGCGTTCGGTCAACCACAAAAATGATAACAAATAAAATTCACTTTCTTGAAAGAGGTCACTTTTCTCACGGAAATGCACCATTCTTTTTGTATTTCGTTTTAAAATACCTCTAGTTTATAGAAGATGAAATTTCAAAACTGACCACTAGGTGGCGTCTTAGAAAATACTATAATTCATCGCGAGATGGTTCGTACTTCCCTGTGATTCATCCAAAAACGGCTAGGTGGATATAAAAGTTTTGATGCCAACAGCATCCCGTATTCCCAAGCGGTCACCCATCTAGGTTACTAACGGAACCCGACGTAGCTTAACTTCCTGGAGCTGACGAGACAAGGTTTGTTCTACGTGGTATGGCCGTTGACAATTCAGTTCCAAAATAAAATGAATACACTCCAGTAATGTCCATTAAAACCAGCACAAGTACAATTGATTTATATAGTTAAGGATATTGGACTGGTAACCATCGCGTTCGGTCAACCACAAAAATGCAAACATATAAAATTCACTTTCTTGAAAGAGGTCACTTTTCTCACGGAAATGCACCATTCTTTTTGTATTTCGTTTTAAAATACCTCTAGTTTATAGAAGATGAAATTTCAAAACTGACCACTAGGTGGCGTTTTAGAAAATACTAGAATTCACCACGAGATGGTTCGTACTTCCCTGTGATTCATCCAAAAACGGCTAGGTGGATATAAAAGTTTTGATGCCAACAGCATCCCGTATTCCCAAGCGGTCACCCATCTAGGTACTAACGGAACCCGACGTAGCTTAACTTCCTGGAGCTGACGAGACAAGGTTTGTTCTACGTGGTATGGCCGTTGACAATTCAGTTCCAAAATAAAATGAATACACTCCAGTAATGTCCATTAAAACCAGCACAAGTACAATTGATTTATATAGTTAAGGATATTGGACTGGTAACCATCGCGTTCGGTCAACCACAAAAATGCAAACATATAAAATTCACTTTCTTGAAAGAGGTCACTTTTCTCACGGAAATGCACCATTCTTTTTGTATTTCGTTTTAAAATACCTCTAGTTTATAGAAGATGAAATTTCAAAACTGACCACTAGGTGGCGTTTTAGAAAATACTAGAATTCACCACGAGATGGTTCGTACTTCCCTGTGATTCATCCAAAAACGGCTAGGTGGATATAAAAGTTTTGATGCCAACAGCATCCCGTATTCCCAAGCGGTCACCCATCTAGGTACTAACGGAACCCGACGTAGCTTAACTTCCTGGAGCTGACGAGACAAGGTTTGTTCTACGTGGTATGGCCGTTGACAATTCAGTTCCAAAATAAAATGAATACACTCCAGTAATGTCCATTAAAACCAGCACAAGTACAATTGATTTATATAGTTAAGGATATTGGACTGGTAACCATCGCGTTCGGTCAACCACAAAAATGCAAACATATAAAATTCACTTTCTTGAAAGAGGTCACTTTTCTCACGGAAATGCACCATTCTTTTTGTATTTCGTTTTAAAATACCTCTAGTTTATAGAAGATGAAATTTCAAAACTGACCACTAGGTGGCGTTTTAGAAAATACTAGAATTCACCACGAGATGGTTCGTACTTCCCTGTGATTCATCCAAAAACGGCTAGGTGGATATAAAAGTTTTGATGCCAACAGCATCCCGTATTCCCAAGCGGTCACCCATCTAGGTACTAACGGAACCCGACGTAGCTTAACTTCCTGGAGCTGACGAGACAAGGTTTGTTCTACGTGGTATGGCCGTTGACAATTCAGTTCCAAAATAAAATGAATACACTCCAGTAATGTCCATTAAAACCAGCACAAGTACAATTGATTTATATAGTTAAGGATATTGGACTGGTAACCATCGCGTTCGGTCAACCACAAAAATGCAAACATATAAAATTCACTTTCTTGAAAGAGGTCACTTTTCTCACGGAAATGCACCATTCTTTTTGTATTTCGTTTTAAAATACCTCTAGTTTATAGAAGATGAAATTTCAAAACTGACCACTAGGTGGCGTCTTAGAAAATACTATAATTCATCGCGAGATGGTTCGTACTTCCCTGTGATTCATCCAAAAACGGCTAGGTGGATATAAAAGTTTTGATGCCAACAGCATCCCGTATTCCCAAGCGGTCACCCATCTAGGTACTAACGGAACCCGACGTAGCTTAACTTCCTGGAGCTGACGAGACAAGGTTTGTTCTACGTGGTATGGCCGTTGACAATTCAGTTCCAAAATAAAATGAATACACTCCAGTAATGTCCATTAAAACCAGCACAAGTACAATTGATTTATATAGTTAAGGATATTGGACTGGTAACCATCGCGTTCGGTCAACCACAAAAATGCAAACATATAAAATTCACTTTCTTGAAAGAGGTCACTTTTCTCACGGAAATGCACCATTCTTTTTTGTATTTCGTTTTAAAATACCTCTAGTTTATAGAAGATGAAATTTCAAAACTGACCACTAGGTGGCGTTTTAGAAAATACTAGAATTCACCACGAGATGGTTCGTACTTCCCTGTGATTCATCCAAAAACGGCTAGGTGGATATAAAAGTTTTGATGCCAACAGCATCCCGTATTCCCAAGCGGTCACCCATCTAGGTACTAACGGAACCCGACGTAGCTTAACTTCCTGGAGCTGACGAGACAAGGTTTGTTCTACGTGGTATGGCCGTTGACAATTCAGTTCCAAAATAAAATGAATACACTCCAGTAATGTCCATTAAAACCAGCACAAGTACAATTGATTTATATAGTTAAGGATATTGGACTGGTAACCATCGCGTTCGGTCAACCACAAAAATGCAAACATATAAAATTCACTTTCTTGAAAGAGGTCACTTTTCTCACGGAAATGCACCATTCTTTTTGTATTTCGTTTTAAAATACCTCTAGTTTATAGAAGATGAAATTTCAAAACTGACCACTAGGTGGCGTTTTAGAAAATACTAGAATTCACCACGAGATGGTTCGTACTTCCCTGTGATTCATCCAAAAACGGCTAGGTGGATATAAAAGTTTTGATGCCAACAGCATCCCGTATTCCCAAGCGGTCACCCATCTAGGTACTAACGGAACCCGACGTAGCTTAACTTCCTGGAGCTGACGAGACAAGGTTTGTTCTACGTGGTATGGCCGTTGACAATTCAGTTCCAAAATAAAATGAATACACTCCAGTAATGTCCATTAAAACCAGCACAAGTACAATTGATTTATATAGTTAAGGATATTGGACTGGTAACCATCGCGTTCGGTCAACCACAAAAATGATAACAAATAAAATTCACTTTCTTGAAAGAGGTCACTTTTCTCACGGAAATGCACCATTCTTTTTGTATTTCGTTTTAAAATACCTCTAGTTTATAGAAGATGAAATTTCAAAACTGACCACTAGGTGGCGTCTTAGAAAATACTATAATTCATCGCGAGATGGTTCGTACTTCCCTGTGATTCATCCAAAAACGGCTAGGTGGATATAAAAGTTTTGATGCCAACAGCATCCCGTATTCCCAAGCGGTCACCCATCTAGGTACTAACGGAACCCGACGTAGCTTAACTTCCTGGAGCTGACGAGACAAGGTTTGTTCTACGTGGTATGGCCGTTGACAATTCAGTTCCAAAATAAAATGAATACACTCCAGTAATGTCCATTAAAACCAGCACAAGTACAATTGATTTATATAGTTAAGGATATTGGACTGGTAACCATCGCGTTCGGTCAACCACAAAAATGCAAACATATAAAATTCACTTTCTTGAAAGAGGTCACTTTTCTCACGGAAATGCACCATTCTTTTTGTATTTCGTTTTAAAATACCTCTAGTTTATAGAAGATGAAATTTCAAAACTGACCACTAGGTGGCGTCTTAGAAAATACTATAATTCATCGCGAGATGGTTCGTACTTCCCTGTGATTCATCCAAAAACGGCTAGGTGGATATAAAAGTTTTGATGCCAACAGCATCCCGTATTCCCAAGCGGTCACCCATCTAGGTACTAACGGAACCCGACGTAGCTTAACTTCCTGGAGCTGACGAGACAAGGTTTGTTCTACGTGGTATGGCCGTTGACAATTCAGTTCCAAAATAAAATGAATACACTCCAGTAATGTCCATTAAAACCAGCACAAGTACAATTGATTTATATAGTTAAGGATATTGGACTGGTAACCATCGCGTTCGGTCAACCACAAAAATGCAAACATATAAAATTCACTTTCTTTAAAGAGGTCACTTTTCTCACGGAAATGCACCATTCTTTTTGTATTTCGTTTTAAAATACCTCTAGTTTATAGAAGATGAAATTTCAAAACTGACCACTAGGTGGCGTCTTAGAAAATACTATAATTCATCGCGAGATGGTTCGTACTTCCCTGTGATTCATCCAAAAACGGCTAGGTGGATATAAAAGTTTTGATGCCAACAGCATCCCGTATTCCCAAGCGGTCACCCATCTAGGTACTAACGGAACCCGACGTAGCTTAACTTCCTGGAGCTGACGAGACAAGGTTTGTTCTACGTGGTATGGCCGTTGACAATTCAGTTCCAAAATAAAATGAATACACTCCAGTAATGTCCATTAAAACCAGCACAAGTACAATTGATTTATATAGTTAAGGATATTGGACTGGTAACCATCGCGTTCGGTCAACCACAAAAATGCAAACATATAAAATTCACTTTCTTGAAAGAGGTCACTTTTCTCACGGAAATGCACCATTCTTTTTGTATTTCGTTTTAAAATACCTCTAGTTTATAGAAGATGAAATTTCAAAACTGACCACTAGGTGGCGTTTTAGAAAATACTAGAATTCACCACGAGATGGTTCGTACTTCCCTGTGATTCATCCAAAAACGGCTAGGTGGATATAAAAGTTTTGATGCCAACAGCATCCCGTATTCCCAAGCGGTCACCCATCTAGGTACTAACGGAACCCGACGTAGCTTAACTTCCTGGAGCTGACGAGACAAGGTTTGTTCTACGTGGTATGGCCGTTGACAATTCAGTTCCAAAATAAAATGAATACACTCCAGTAATGTCCATTAAAACCAGCACAAGTACAATTGATTTATATAGTTAAGGATATTGGACTGGTAACCATCGCGTTCGGTCAACCACAAAAATGCAAACAAATAAAATTCACTTTCTTTAAAGAGGTCACTTTTCTCACGGAAATGCACCATTCTTTTTGTATTTCGTTTTAAAATACCTCTAGTTTATAGAAGATGAAATTTCAAAACTGACCACTAGGTGGCGTCTTAGAAAATACTATAATTCATCGCGAGATGGTTCGTACATTCCCTGTGATTCATCCAAAAACGGCTAGGTGGATATAAAAGTTTTGATGCCAACAGCATCCCGTATTCCCAAGCGGTCACCCATCTAGGTACTAACGGAACCCGACGTAGCTTAACTTCCTGGAGCTGACGAGACAAGGTTTGTTCTACGTGGTATGGCCGTTGACAATTCAGTTCCAAAATAAAATGAATACACTCCAGTAATGTCCATTAAAACCAGCACAAGTACAATTGATTTATATAGTTAAGGATATTGGACTGGTAACCATCGCGTTCGGTCAACCACAAAAATGCAAACATATAAAATTCACTTTCTTGAAAGAGGTCACTTTTCTCACGGAAATGCACCATTCTTTTTGTATTTCGTTTTAAAATACCTCTAGTTTATAGAAGATGAAATTTCAAAACTGACCACTAGGTGGCGTTTTAGAAAATACTAGAATTCACCACGAGATGGTTCGTACTTCCCTGTGATTCATCCAAAAACGGCTAGGTGGATATAAAAGTTTTGATGCCAACAGCATCCCGTATTCCCAAGCGGTCACCCATCTAGGTACTAACGGAACCCGACGTAGCTTAACTTCCTGGAGCTGACGAGACAAGGTTTGTTCTACGTGGTATGGCCGTTGACAATTCAGTTCCAAAATAAAATGAATACACTCCAGTAATGTCCATTAAAACCAGCACAAGTACAATTGATTTATATAGTTAAGGATATTGGACTGGTAACCATCGCGTTCGGTCAACCACAAAAATGCAAACATATAAAATTCACTTTCTTGAAAGAGGTCACTTTTCTCACGGAAATGCACCATTCTTTTTGTATTTCGTTTTAAAATACCTCTAGTTTATAGAAGATGAAATTTCAAAACTGACCACTAGGTGGCGTTTTAGAAAATACTAGAATTCACCACGAGATGGTTCTCTTGAGGAAATACAGATTAATTAATATTCTTACAGTGATCCAGTCTTGACAGATAGAGAAGAGAGAGAGATTAGAAATAAGAAATTACAGATGTATATATAGTAGTGAGGCAAAGGGTGAGTCTAAACAGCATCCTTTGTCTTGAGTCGGTTTCGGCAACTTATCGGGTTCCTTGGATTGCGCATTTATATTTCAACATCTCCTCTCAAACCAAGGAACCTGGGATTCAATGATTATTTTCACACATACCAAGACTTTCACGCATTTTCTCAAAATCGGGCTTTGGAAGGGATTTGGTCAGGATATCAGCTCTCTGTTCTTTAGAGGGTACAAACAAAACATTGATAACACCATCTTCTTGAAGGGAGCGGACAAAGTGATATCTAATGTCTATATGTTTAGTTCTCTGGTGGAATTCAGGATTGTGAATAGAGCGGATCGCACTTTGATTATCACATAGAAAAGGGACAGGTTGGTCTTCAGTTTCTCCAATTTCAGACAGCAAGCACTTGAGCCAAACAGCCTCCTTGGAAGATTCTGATGCTGCGACATATTCGGCTTCTGTTGTAGACTGAGACACACATTTTTGTCTGCGGCTGCTCCAGGATACAAGACTACCATATACAAAGAAAGTGAATCCAGATGTAGAACAGCGACTGTCTATATCACCACCAAAATCGGCATCTGTATATCCAACAAGAGGTTGGTCTGAGTTTTCGCCAAGAAGGATTCCAAATTCGGTCGTTCCTGAAAGATAAGAAAGAATTCTTTTTACTGCACTCCAGTGTGCCCGGCCTGGATTTTGGCAAAATTTCGCGACTTGATTAACGGCATATGAGATGTCTGGTCTACAGGTAATGGACAAATAGAGAAGACATCCGACTGCTTCACGATATGGCACATGTGACATGTCGAGTTTCTCCTCTTCGGATGTTGGCGACATTTCTAAATTGAGACGAGTGCATGGATCAGCAGGAGTAGACGTGGGGTTGCAGGTATCCATTTTAAACTTGACAAGGATTTTCTTGATAAATTCTGGCTGATTAATCAAGATTTTTCGTTGTTCTTGATCACGATGGATATCAAGGCCGAGGAAGCGGGTTGCTGGTAGACAGCGCATATCAAATTCCTTGGAAAGAAAGTCAATGATATGCTTTACATTGGACAGGCTGGATCCACACACAATCCCATCGTCTACAAAGATAGCAACAATTAGAATATCCTCTCTTCTTCGCCTATAATAAACGCAGGGATCAGATTCACATCTTGAGAGTCCGAATTCGACAAGAAACATGTTGAACTTCTCATTCCAAACTCTTGGTGCTTGTTTTAAGCCATAAAGACTTTTCTCCAGCAGGCATACATGATCTTCTTTTCCAGCTACTGCAAAACCTTCAGGTTGTTCCATGAAAACTTGCTCTTTCAGCTTTCCGTAAAGAAAAGCAGTTTTTACATCCAGCAGAGTGACTTCTAAGTTTCTGACTGCAATGATGGCTAAAATGGTACGAAGAGAGTCATATTTTAGAACAGGAGCGAAAGTCTCACTATAATCAATACCGTAGCTTTGGGCAAAACCTTTTGCCACTAGTCTGGCTTTGTATCTTTCAGATACACCAGGATAGCCGGGTTTGATCTTGAACACCCATTTGCAGCCAATGATGTTTCTCTCCGTGGGCCGTTTTACAAGTATCCATGTTTCATTTGCCATAAGTGACTTGTATTCTTCTTCGATAGCCTTTGTCCATAGTTCAGCTTCATCACTTTTCATAGCTTCTTTGTAGTTTTTCGGCTCAAGGTTTTCAACTGGAGAAATAGAGATTGCCGCTTCCATCCCAAATGACGATTTCTGATTTTTCTTTGCTATGTTCCTCCTCCATTCTAAGAATTTTTCGTTGTGGACTGGAACTCGAGATGACTGACGTCGGGGTAGGGCTATTGCTTGCTGATCGGATCTTGATTCTGCTGAAATGCTTTCTTTTGTGTTTGAGGATTTTTCTGAACCCGTAGTTTGTTCAAAACTTGCAGTTTGTTCTGAACTTGTGGTTTGTTCCAAACCCCTAATTGGCTCTGAACTTGCAGCCCGCTCTGCACTTGCAGGTTGTTCCGTGTCCACCATCTCCTCTGCAGACTCCATTACCTCGACTTGACATTGTTGCTCTCCAATTTCAGCCGGCTCGCCAGCTGTATTTGATGTCTCCGTCTGTTGAGTTTCAGCTTCTTTGATGTCTCTGGAAACAAGATGGTCAAAAGGCGTAGATATTTGTTGTTTGTTTACCTCGGGAATGATCCCATTTGACTCATCTACAATGACGTTTCGACTGATTTCGACTTTTCTCTTTGATGGGATCCATATTCGATAAGCTTTTGTGGACACACAGCAACCAACAAAGATGCCTTGCACAGCCTTAGGATCAAGTTTTCGTCGTAACGCATCAGGAATATGTACAAAGGAAACAGAACCAAAGATACGCAGGTGCGATACATCCGGCTTTACTCCATGCAGAATTTCATAAGGAGTTGCACTTCCAGTTCTTGATAGGATCCGGTTCCTTATGTAGACTGCGTAGGCGACTGATTCAGCCCATAGGTAATCAGGAACGTTTCGTGCAAGGTACATACTGCGTGCTGCTTCCATTATAGTACGATTTGCCCTTTCGGAGACACCGTTCTGTTCTGGAGTATATGGGGCACTAAGTTCATGGTTGATTCCCATTTGTTCAAGCCATTCTTCAAATTCTCGATTCACATATTCTCCGCCATTGTCGGATCGTAGTGTGCAGATCTGTCGATTATGTTGATTTTTAAAAATGGCTACAAACTTCTTAAATTGATTGAGGGCTTCGGACTTATGTTGAAGAAAATATATCTCCGACCAGCCACTGAAGTCGTCCTTGAATAAAACGAAGTAACGAGATTTGTTTGGAGACATCGTTTGCATAGGTCCACAGATGTCAGAGTGTACCAGATCGCCTACATTGATACCTCTTCTTCTTCCACTTGGAAACGGCAGACGATGCATTTTACCAAGAATGCATCCTGTACATAATGATGATGGGAAGTTACTATGATTAATGTGGAGACCGCAAACTGCATTTTGACGTTCCATTTTCATGATGGTCTTGTTGTTTGTATGTGCGAGTCTCTGATGCCAAGTAGAGATTGACAGGCTGGTGGCGGCGTGTGACGTTGTTTGAATTTTTACAGTGAGATCAAGATAATATAGCTTTTCGTTGGCGCGTTTGCCAGTCATCTCTAACTTTCCGTGGCGAAAGAAAGTTACCATATCATCAGAAAAAATGGCTTCTATTCCATGTGCTGTGGCAGCACTGATAGAAAAAAGATTTATTCCTAAGCCAGGAACGTAAAGCACGTCAGTAAGTAGGAGGGATATTCCGATACTGTTAGTTACTTCCACATCACCCTTTCCTTCAGCTTGTAAACAAGTGTTTCCGATACCGAGGACCGAATGAGTTCCTTTCTTGATTGATTTGAAGTTAACAAGGATTGATCTTTTATCAGTCATGTGTTCAGATGAACCAGAGTCGGCAACAAAACCATAGGTCTCGAAGTCAAAGCTAGTTGACGATAGATAACTGTGATCTTGATCTGCTGGTTGGACTAGAAGTGAGAGATTCGCGTTTGCTTGATTTTGCTCTGCTTCATGCCTCAATCTCACTCTACAGTTTGAGACCTTGTGTGGACCAAGACCGCAATAACCACAAAGTTGCTGTTGATATGGTGGAACTCCTCCTCGTCCTCGATACGTTCCTCGAAATCCGCGACTACCTCCTCTTAAACCTGGGTATCCACCTCTTCTCGTTCCGCGTGGAATAAAGTAAGGTTGAGGTCTGCCGATCTGCTGATAAGGAAAGCATGCTGCCTGAGGAAGATTTCCGAATTGACTAGGATGGCTGTAGCTTTGAAAATTAGTTGCTGCATAGGCTCCGCCTTGTTGAGATGCATTCCCGTCTTGATTCGTAGTAAAGGCTTGAGAGATTGCTTCTTCTTCCTGAAGCTTTGAGAAGTAGCTTGACAGTTCTGCCTTCCTCGGGTGAGTTGTTCCATGTTGTGTAGAAATGACGATAGGTAGATGGGAGAGTGGACAGAATTTTCGACATTACTTGTGTCTCTAGTATTTGTTCACCTACTTCTTTGAGTCTTGACCACAGGAGTTCAATAGCAGTGACATGGCTTGTCATATTGTGTCCTTGTTTGTATTTATACTCAGTGAATTGTTGAAGTAAGATGAGCCTATTGTCAGCTGCATTTCGAGCATGTTGATTTCTGATCCTGTCGTACATATCCGCAGCAGTAAGAGATGTGCACAAGGTGTCACGAAGTTCGTCATCGGTCGTAGCGAAGAGATAATTCCTTGCAGTGACATCTTTCTCTTTCCATTTATTGATGAGATTGGCGTTTGTGACTATACCATTTTCTCCTCTAGTCTAAAATTTGTAATACAGTTTTTGGTTATTATTGTAATCTGTTTTTCTAAAAAAGTAAGTATATTAGACATGTTATTTGTACTTTGCATAACTGAGATGTATTATTTTGTTATAGAGAATAACACCACAAATAACTTCTTGAGGAAATACAGATAAATTAATATTCTTACAGTGATCCAGTCTTGACAGATAGAGAAGAGAGAGAGTTAGAAATAAGAAATTACAGATGTATATATAGTAGTGAGGCAAAGGGTGAGTCTAAACAGCATCCTTTGTCTTGAGTCGGTTTCGGCAACTTATCGGGTTCCTTGGATTGCGCATTTATATTTCAACATCTCCTCTCAAACCAAGGAACCTGGGATTCAATGATTATTTTCACACATACCAAGACTTTCACGCATTTTCTCAAAATCGGGCTTTGGAAGGGATTTGGTCAGGATATCAGCTCTCTGTTCTTTAGAGGGTACAAACAAAACATTGATAACACCATCTTCTTGAAGGGAGCGGACAAAGTGATATCTAATGTCTATATGTTTAGTTCTCTGGTGGAATTCAGGATTATGAATAGAGCGGATCGCACTTTGATTATCACATAGAATAGGGACAGGTTGGTCTTCAGTTTCTCCAATTTCAGACAGCAAGCACTTGAGCCAAACAGCCTCCTTGGAAGATTCTGATGCTGCGACATATTCGGCTTCTGTTGTAGACTGAGACACACATTTTTGTCTGCGGCTGCTCCAGGATACAAGACTACCATATACAAAGAAAGTGAATCCAGATGTAGAACAGCGACTGTCTATATCACCACCAAAATCGGCATCTGTATATCCAACAAGAGGTTGGTCTGAGTTTTCGCCAAGAAGGATTCCAAATTCGGTCGTTCCTGAAAGATAAGAAAGAATTCTTTTTACTGCACTCCAGTGTGCCCGGCCTGGATTTTGGCAAAATTTCGCGACTTGATTAACGGCATATGAGATGTCTGGTCTACAGGTAATGGACAAATAGAGAAGACATCCGACTGCTTCACGATATGGCACATGTGACATGTCGAGTTTCTCCTCTTCGGATGTTGGCGACATTTCTAAATTGAGACGAGTGCATGGATCAGCAGGAGTAGACATGGGGTTGCAGGTATCCATTTTAAACTTGACAAGGATTTTCTTGATAAATTCTGGCTGATTAATCAAGATTTTTCGTTGTTCTTGATCACGATGGATATCAAGGCCGAGGAAGCGGGTTGCTGGTAGACAGCGCATATCAAATTCCTTGGAAAGAAAGTCAATGATATGCTTTACATTGGACAGGCTGGATCCACACACAATCCCATCGTCTACAAAGATAGCAACAATTAGAATATCCTCTCTTCTTCGCCTATAATAAACGCAGGGATCAGATTCACATCTTGAGAGTCCGAATTCGACAAGAAACATGTTGAACTTCTCATTCCAAACTCTTGGTGCTTGTTTTAAGCCATAAAGACTTTTCTCCAGCAGGCATACATGATCTTCTTTTCCAGCTACTGCAAAACCTTCAGGTTGTTCCATGAAAACTTGCTCTTTCAGCTTTCCGCAAAGAAAAGCAGTTTTTACATCCAGCAGAGTGACTTCTAAGTTTCTGACTGCAATGATGGCGTAGCTTTGGGCAAAAACCTTTTGCCACTAGTCTGGCTTTGTATCTTTCAGATACACCAGGATAGCCGGGTTTGATCTTGAACACCCATTTGCAGCCAATGATGTTTCTCTCCGTGGGCCGTTTTACAAGTATCCATGTTTCATTTGCCATAAGTGACTTGTATTCTTCTTCGATAGCCTTTGTCCATAGTTCAGCTTCATCACTTTTCATAGCTTCTTTGTAGTTTTTCGGCTCAAGGTTTTCAACTGGAGAAATAGAGATTGCCGCTTCCATCCCAAATGACGATTTCTGATTTTTCTTTGCTATGTTCCTCCTCCATTCTAAGAATTTTTCGTTGTGGACTGGAACTCGAGATGACTGACGTCGGGGTAGGGCTATTGCTTGCTGATCGGATCTTGATTCTGCTGAAATGCTTTCTTCTGTGTTTGAAGATTTTTCTGAACCCGTAGTTTGTTCAAAACTTGCAGTTTGTTCTGAACTTGCGGTTTGTTCCAAACCCCTAATTGGCTCTGAACTTGCAGCCCGCTCTGCACTTGCAGGTTGTTCCGTGTCCACCATCTCCTCTGCAGACTCCATTTCCTCGACTTGACATTGTTGCTCTACAATTTCGGCCGGCTCGCCAGCTGTATTTGATGTCTCCGTCTGTTGAGTTTCAGCTTCTTTGATGTCTCTGGAAACAAGATGGTCAAAAGGCGTAGATATTTGTTGTTTGTTTACCTCGGGAATGATCCCATTTGACTCATCTACAATGACGTTTCGACTGATTTCGACTTTTCTCTTTGATGGGATCCATATTCGATAAGCTTTTGTGGACACACAGCAACCAACAAAGATGCCTTGCACAGCCTTAGGATCAAGTTTTCGTCGTAACGCATCAGGAATATGTACAAAGGAAACAGAACCAAAGATACGCAGGTGCGATACATCCGGCTTTACTCCATGCAGAATTTCATAAGGAGTTGCACTTCCAGTTCTTGATAGGATCCGGTTCTGTATGTAGACTGCGTAGGCGACTGATTCAGCCCATAGGTGATCAGGAACGTTTCGTGCAAGATACATACTGCGTGCTGCTTCCATTATAGTACGATTTGCCCTTTCGGAGACACCGTTCTGTTCTGGAGTATATGGGGCACTAAGTTCATGGTTGATTCCCATTTGTTCAAGCCATTCTTCAAATTCTCGATTCACATATTCTCCGCCATTGTCGGATCGTAGTGTGCAGATCTGTCGATTATGTTGATTTTTAAAAATGGCTACAAACTTCTTGAATTGATTGAGGGCTTCGGACTTATGTTGAAGAAAATATACCTCCGACCAGCCACTGAAGTCGTCCTTGAATAAAACGAAGTAACGAGATTTGTTTGGAGACATCGTTTGCATAGGTCCACAAATGTCAGAGTGTACCAGATCGCCTACATTGATACCTCTTCTTCTTCCACTTGGAAACGGCAGACGATGCATTTTACCAAGAATGCATCCTGTACATAATGATGATGGGAAGTTACTATGATTAATGTGGAGACCGCAAACTGCATTTTGACGTTCCATTTTCATGATGGTCTTGTTGTTTGTATGTGCGAGTCTCTGATGCCAAGTAGAGATTGACAGGCTGGTGGCGGCGTGTGACGTTGTTTGAATTTTTACAGTGAGATCAAGATAATATAGCTTTTCGTTGGCGCGTTTGCCAGTCATCTCTAACTTTCCGTGGCGAAAGAAAGTTACCATATCATCAGAAAAAATGGCTTCTATTCCATGTGCTGTGGCAGCACTGATAGAAAAAAGATTTATTCCTAAGCCAGGAACGTAAAGCACGTCAGTAAGTAGGAGGGATATTCCGATACTGTTAGTTACTTCCACATCACCCTTTCCTTCAGCTTGTAAACAAGTGTTTCCGATACCGAGGACCGAATGAGTTCCTTTCTTGATTGATTTGAAGTTAACAAGGATTGATCTTTTATCAGTCATGTGTTCAGATGAACCAGAGTCGGCAACAAAACCATAGGTCTCGAAGTCAAAGCTAGTTGACGATAGATAACTGTGATCTTGATCTGCTGGTTGGACTAGAAGTGAGAGATTCGCGTTTGCTTGATTTTGCTCTGCTTCATGCCTCAATCTCACTCTACAGTTTGAGACCTTGTGTGGACCAAGACCGCAATAACCACAAAGTTGCTGTTGATATGGTGGAACTCCTCCTCGTCCTCGATACGTTCCTCGAAATCCGCGACTACCTCCTCTTAAACCTGGGTATCCACCTCTTCTCGTTCCGCGTGGAATGAAGTAAGGTTGAGGTCTGCCGATCTGCTGATAAGGAAAGTATGCTGCCTGAGGAAGATTTCCGAATTGACTGGGATGGCTGTAGCTTTGAAAATTAGTTGCTGCATAGGCTCCGCCTTGTTGAGATGCATTCCCGTCTTGATTCGTAGTAAAGGCTTGAGAGATTGCTTCTTCTTCCTGAAGCTTTGCGAGAAGTAGCTTGACAGTTCTGCCTTCCTCGGGTGAGTTGTTCCATGTTGTGTAGAAATGACGATAGGTAGATGGGAGAGTGGACAGAATTTTCGACATTACTTGTGTCTCTAGTATTTGTTCACCTACTTCTTTGAGTCTTGACCACAGGAGTTCAATAGCAGTGACATGGCTTGTCATATTGTGTCCTTGTTTGTATTTATACTCAGTGAATTGTTGAAGTAAGATGAGCCTATTGTCAGCTGCATTTCGAGCATGTTGATTTCTGATCCTGTCGTACATATCCGCAGCAGTAAGAGATGTGCACAAGGTGTCACGAAGTTCGTCATCGGTCGTAGCGAAGAGATAATTCCTTGCAGTGACATCTTTCTCTTTCCATTTATTGATGAGATTGGCGTTTGTGACTATACCATTTTCTCCTCTAGTCTAAAATTTGTAATACAGTTTTTGGTTATTATTGTAATCTGTTTTAATAGTTTAACATTTGTGATGGTTGAAGTACGTAGATAATTACAAACTCATAGTCAGGTTTAAACAATTAAGTGAGTGATAAAATAGTTCCAAAATTTTTTTTTTTTTTTTTTTTTTTTTTTTTTTTTGTATATAAAATAAAAAAGGTTTAATTATCTGTTTTTCTAAAAAGAATAGAAATATTTTCAAAATTGTTTTATGAGTTATAAATGCATTGATTGATTTGAATATGAGTGCATGAGTAAAGTCAAATTTATCTGTTTAGGTAATATTATGTTGTTTTCTACTCTTTGGAGTGCATGAGAAAAAAAAAATCGAAATATCTGATTTTCTCGAAGTTACTATATTCTTTCTGATCTTTAAAGTCCATGAGTAAAATCGAAATATCTGATTTTTCTCGAAACAGAAAAGAAATAAGGATATGGTAACGTTTCTGTTTTAACTATTGAGCATAGTAATGATTGTTTGTATGCAAGTTAATTTCACAAAAATAATGATGTTCTGCATTAATATACTATTGACAAAAAAAAATTCCTGAAATATACAGCTACTGCAAAAAAAAAATCAATTTTACGATGAAAAAAAAATTTTAGTATCATTTAAGTTTGCAATAGAGAATATGTTTTAACTTAAGATGTGTAATTGTTTTTTTGGCTCGCAATGTAAATTACTGTACAATATTACCTCTGCGGGTTTGAGTTCCACTCCATCAATGATGTCTAAGAGACCATGTTGTTCCAGAATTAGTCTCAAACCACACTTCCAACGGGGAAAATTGCTTCCATTGAACTTAGTTAGATGTCCAATATCCTTAAGAGATGAAGATTCCATTTCAATGTTACTCTTTTAGTCAGTGAGAGTTCTGGGCCCATAACCTGTTGAATATGAGTAAGTATATTACATGTTATTTGTACATAACTGAGATGTATTATTTTGTTATAGAGAATAACACCACAAATAACTTCTTGAGGAAATACAGATAAATTAATATTCTTACAATGATCCAGTCTTGACAGATAGAGAAGAGAGAGAGTTAGAAATAAGAAATTACAGATGTATATATAGTAGTGAGGCAAAGGGTGAGTCTAAACAGCATCCTTTGTCTTGAGTCGGTTTCGGCAACTTATCGGGTTCCTTGGATATTCACAATGAATACACGTATATTTGATGCTGTTTGAATGTAGATCATTAAACTGATTCTATAACACTATATTCACATTGAATACACGTATATTTGATGCTGTTTGAATGTAGATCATTAAACTGATTCTATAACAGTATATTCACATTGAATACACGTATATTTGATGCTGTTTGAATGTAGATCATTAAACTGATTCTATAACACTATATTCACATTGAATACACGTATATTTGATGCTGTTTGAATGTAGTTATTGAAACTCAGTGTATCACACTATATTCACATTGAATAAACGTATATTTGATGCTGTTGAATGTAGATATTGAAACTGATTCTATAACACTATATTCACATTGAATATACGTATATTTGATGCTGTTTGGATGTAGATCATGAAACTGATTCTATAACACTATATTCACATTGAATACACGTATATTTGATGCTGTTTGAATGTAGATCATGAAACTTTTCTATAACACTATATTCACATTGAATACACGTATATTTGATGCTGTTTGAATGTAGATATGGAAACTTATTGTATCACACTATATTCACAATGAATACACGTATATTTGATGCTGTTTGAATGTAGATCATGAAACTGATTCTATAACACTATATTCACATTGAATACACGTATATTTGATGCTGTTTGAATGTAGATATTGAAACTCAGTGTATCACACTATATTCACATTGAATAAACGTATATTTGATGCTTTTTGAATGTAGATATTGAAACTCACTGTATCATACTATATTCACATTGAATACACGTATATTTGATGCTTTTGAATGTAGATATGAAACTGATTCTATAACACTATATTCACATTGAATACACGTATATTTGATGCTGTTTGAATGTAGATATTGAAACTGATTCTATAACACTATATTCACATTGAATACACGTATATTTGATGCTGTTTGAATGTAGATATTGAAACTCATTGTATCACACTACATTCACATTGAATACACGTATATTTGATGCTGTTTGAATGTAGATTTTGAAACTTATTGTATCACACTATATTCACATTGAATACACGTATATTTGATGCTGTTTGAATGTAGATCATGAAACTGATTCTATAACACTATATTCACATTGAATACACGTATATTTGATGCTGTTTGAATGTAGATCATGAAACTGATTCTATAACACTATATTCACATTGAATACACGTATATTTGATGCTGTTTGAATGTAGATCATTAAACTGATTCTATAACACTATATTCACATTGAATACACGTATATTTGATGCTGTTTGAATGTAGATCATGAAGCTTATTCTATAACACTATATTCACATTGAATATACGTATATTTGATGCTGTTTGAATGTAGATCATTAAACTGATTCTATAACACTATATTCACATAGAATACACGTAAATTTGATGCTGTTTGAATGTAGATATTGAAACTCAGTGTATCACACTATATTCACATTGAATAAACGTATATTTGATGCTGTTTGAATGTAGATATTGAAACTCACTGTATCACACTATATTCACATTGAATACACGTATATTTGATGCTGTTTGAATGTAGATCATGAAACTGATTCTATAACACTATATTCACATTGAATACACGTATATTTGATGCTGTTTGAATGTAGATCATGAAACTGATTCTATAACACTATATTCACATTGAATACACGTATATTTGATGCTGTTTGAATGTAGATATGAAACTGATTCTATAACACGATATTCACATTGAATACACGTATATTTGATGCTGTTTGAATGTAGATATTGAAACTCACTCTATAACACTATATTCACTTTGAATACACGTATATTTGATGCTGTTTGAATGTAGATCATGAAACTGATTCTATAACACTATATTCACATTGAATACACGTATATTTGATGCTGTTTGAATGTAGATATTGAAACTGATTCTATAACACTATATTCACATTGAATACACGTATATTTGATGCTGTTTGAATGTAGATATTGAAACTGATTCTATAACACTATATTCACATTGAATACACGTATATTTGATGCTGTTTGAATGTAGATATTGAAACTGATTCTATAACACTATATTCACATTGAATACACGTATATTTGATGCTGTTTGAATGTAGATATTGAAACTGATTCTATAACACTATATTCACATTGAATACACGTATATTTGATGCTGTTTGAATGTAGATATTGAAACTCATTGTATCACACTATATTCACATTGAATACACGTATATTTGATGCTGTTTGAATGTAGATATTGAAACTGATTCTATAACACTATATTCACATTGAATACACGTATATTTGATGCTGTTTGAATGTAGATCATGAAACTGATTCTATAACACTATATTCACATTGAATACACGTATATTTGATGCTGTTTGAATGTAGATATGGAGAAACTTATTGTATCACATTATATTCACAATGAATACACGTATATTTGATGCTGTTTGAATGTAGATCATGAAACTGATTCTATAACACTATATTCACATTGAATACACGTATATTTGATGCTGTTTGAATGTAGATATTGAAACTGATTCTATAACACTATATTCACATTGAATACACGTATATTTGATGCTGTTTGAATGTAGATATTGAAACTGATTGTATCACACTATATTCACATTGAATACACGTATATTTGATGCTGTTTGAATGTAGATCATTGAAACTGATTGTATCACACTATATTCACATTGAATACACGTATATTTGATGCTGTTTGAATGTAGATCATTGAAACTGATTCTATAACACTATATTCACATTGAATACACGTATATTTGATGCTGTTTGAATGTAGATCATTGAAACTGATTCTATAACACTATATTCACATTGAATACACGTATATTTGATGCTGTTTGAATGTAGATCATGAAACTGATTCTATAACACTATATTCACATTGAATACACGTATATTTGATGCTGTTTGAATGTAGATCATGAAACTGATTCTATAACACTATATTCACATTGAATACACGTATATTTGATGCTGTTTGAATGTAGATATGGAAACTTATTGTATCTCACTATATTCACAATGAATACACGTATATTTGATGCTGTTTGAATGTAGATCATGAAACTGATTCTATAACACTATATTCACATTGAATACACGTATATTTGATGCTGTTTGAATGTAGATATTGAAACTGATTCTATAACACTATATTCACATTGAATACACGTATATTTGATGCTGTTTGAATGTAGATTTTGAAACTCATTGTATCACACTATATTCACATTGAATACACGTATATTTGATGCTGTTTGAATGTAGATCATGAAACTGATTCTATAACACTATATTCACATTGAATACACGTATATTTGATGCTGTTTGAATGTAGATATTGAAACTGATTCTATAACACTATATTCACATTGAATACACGTATATTTGATGCTGTTTGAATGTAGATATTGAAACTGATTCTATAACACTATATTCACATTGAATACACGTATATTTGATGCTGTTTGAATGTAGATCATTGAAACTGATTCTATAACACTATATTCACATTGAATACACGTATATTTGATGCTGTTTGAATGTAGATATGAAACTGATTCTATAACACTATATTCACATTGAATACACGTATATTTGATGCTGTTTGAATGTAGATCATGAAACTGATTCTATAACACTATATTCACATTGAATACACGTATATTTGATGCTGTTTGAATGTAGATCATGAAACTGATTCTATAACACTATATTCACATTGAATACACGTATATTTGATGCTGTTTGAATGTAGATATGGAAACTTATTGTATCACACTATATTCACATTGAATACACGTATATTTGATGCTGTTTGAATGTAGATATTGAAACTGATTCTATAACACTATATTCACATTGAATACACGTATATTTGATGCTGTTTGAATGTAGATATTGAAACTGATTCTATAACACTATATTCACATTGAATACACGTATATTTGATGCTGTTTGAATGTAGATATTGAAACTGATTCTATAACACTATATTCACATTGAATACACGTATATTTGATGCTGTTTGAATGTAGATCATGAAACTGATTCTATAACACTATATTCACATTGAATACACGTATATTTGATGCTGTTTGAATGTAGATCATGAAACTGATTCTATAACACTATATTCACATTGAATACACGTATATTTGATGCTGTTTGAATGTAGATATTGAAACTGATTCTATAACACTATATTCACATTGAATACACGTATATTTGATGCTGTTTGAATGTAGATTTTGAAACTCACTGTATCTATAACACTATATTCACATTGAATACACGTATATTTGATGCTGTTTGAATGTAGATCATGAAACTGATTCTATAACACTATATTCACATTGAATACACGTATATTTGATGCTGTTTGAATGTAGATATTGAAACTGATTCTATAACACTATATTCACATTGAATACACGTATATTTGATGCTGTTTGAATGTAGATCATTAAACTGATTCTATAACACTATATTCACATTGAATACACGTATATTTGATGCTGTTTGAATGTAGATATGAAACTAACACTATATTCACATTGAATACACGTATATTTGATGCTGTTTGAATGTATATGAAACACTATATTCACATTGAATACACGTATATTTGATGCTGTTTGAATGTAGATCATGAAACTGATTCTATAACACTATATTCACATTGAATACACGTATATTTGATGCTGTTTGAATGTAGATATTGAAACTGATTCTATAACACTATATTCACATTGAATACACGTATATTTGATGCTGTTTGAATGTAGATATTGAAACTGATTCTATAACACTATATTCACATTGAATACACGTATATTTGATGCTGTTTGAATGTAGATCATGAAACTGATTCTATAACACTATATTCACATTGAATACACGTATATTTGATGCTGTTTGAATGTAGATATTGAAACTGATTCTATAACACTATATTCACATTGAATACACGTATATTTGATGCTGTTTGAATGTAGATCATGAAACTGATTCTATAACACTATATTCACATTGAATACACGTATATTTGATGCTGTTTGAATGTAGATATGGAAACTTATTGTATCACACTATATTCACAATGAATACACGTATATTTAATGCTGTTTGAATGTAGATCATTGAAACTGATTCTATAACACTATATTCACATTGAATACACGTATATTTGATGCTGTTTGAATGTAGATATGAAACTGATTCTATAACACTATATTCACATTGAATACACGTATATTTGATGCTGTTTGAATGTAGATCATGAAACTGATTCTATAACACTATATTCACATTGAATACACGTATATTTGATGCTGTTTGAATGTAGATCATGAAACTGATTCTATAACACTATATTCACATTGAATACACGTATATTTGATGCTGTTTGAATGTAGATATGTTAACTTATTGTATCACACTATATTCACATTGAATACACGTATATTTGATGCTGTTTGAATGTAGATATGAAACTGATTCTATAACACTATATTCACATTGAATACACGTATATTTGATGCTGTTTGAATGTAGATATTGAAACTGATTCTATAACACTATATTCACATTGAATACACGTATATTTGATGCTGTTTGAATGTAGATATTGAAACTGATTCTATAACACTATATTCACATTGAATACACGTATATTTGATGCTGTTTGAATGTAGATCATGAAACTGATTCTATAACACTATATTCACATTGAATACACGTATATTTGATGCTGTTTGAATGTAGATATTGAAACTGATTCTATAACACTATATTCACATTGAATACACGTATATTTGATGCTGTTTGAATGTAGATCATGAAACTGATTCTATAACACTATATTCACATTGAATACACGTATATTTGATGCTGTTTGAATGTAGATATGAAACTGATTCTATAACACTATATTCACATTGAATACACGTATATTTGATGCTGTTTGAATGTAGATCATGAAACTGATTCTATAACACTATATTCACATTGAATACACGTATATTTGATGCTGTTTGAATGTAGATCATTAAACTGATTCTATAACACTATATTCACATTGAATACACGTATATTTGATGCTGTTTGAATGTAGATATTGAAACTTATTGTATAACACTATATTCACATTGAATACACGTATATTTGATGCTGTTTGAATGTAGATATGAAACTGATTCTATAACACTATATTCACATTGAATACACGTATATTTGATGCTGTTTGAATGTAGATATTGAAACTGATTCTATAACACTATATTCACATTGAATACACGTATATTTGATGCTGTTTGAATGTAGATATTGAAACTGATTCTATAACACTATATTCACATTGAATACACGTATATTTGATGCTGTTTGAATGTAGATATTGAAACTCACTGTATCACACTATATAAACATTGAACACATGTATATTTGATGCTGTTTGAATGTAGATATTGAAACTCACTGTATCACACTATATTCACATTGAATACACGTATATTTGATGCTGTTTGAATGTAGATCATGAAACTGATTCTATAACACTATATTCACATTGAATACACGTATATTTGATGCTGTTTGAATGTAGATATGAAACTTATTGTATCACACTATATTCACAATGAATACACGTATATTTGATGCTGTTTGAATGTAGATCATGAAACTTATTCTATAACACTATATTCACATTGAATACACGTATATTTGATGCTGTTTGAATGTAGATCATGAAACTGATTCTATAACACTATATTCACATTGAATACACGTATATTTGATGCTGTTTGAATGTAGATATTGAAACTGATTCTATAACACTATATTCACATTGAATACACGTATATTTGATGCTGTTTGAATGTAGATATGAAACTGATTCTATAACACTATATTCACATTGAATACACGTATATTTGATGCTGTTTGAATGTAGATATGGAAACTTATTGTATCACACTATATTCACATTGAATACACGTATATTTGATGCTGTTTGAATGTAGATCATGAAACTGATTCTATAACACTATATTCACATTGAATACACGTATATTTGATGCTGTTTGAATGTAGATATTGAAACTGATTCTATAACACTATATTCACATTGAATACACGTATATTTGATGCTGTTTGAATGTAGATCATGAAACTGATTCTATAACACTATATTCACATTGAATACACGTATATTTGATGCTGTTTGAATGTAGATATTGAAACTTATTGTATCACACTATATTCACATTGAATACACGTATATTTGATGCTGTTTGAATGTAGATATGAAACTGATTCTATAACACTATATTCACATTGAATACACGTATATTTGATGCTGTTTGAATGTAGATATGAAACTGATTCTATAACACTATATTCACATTGAATACACGTATATTTGATGCTGTTTGAATGTAGATATTGAAACTGATTCTATAACACTATATTCACATTGAATACACGTATATTTGATGCTGTTTGAATGTAGATCATGAAACTGATTCTATAACACTATATTCACATTGAATACACGTATATTTGATGCTGTTTGAATGTAGATATGGAAACTTATTGTATCACACTATATTCACATTGAATACACGTATATTTGATGCTGTTTGAATGTAGATATTGAAACTGATTCTATAACACTATATTCACATTGAATACACGTATATTTGATGCTGTTTGAATGTAGATATTGAAACTGATTGTATAACACTATATTCACATTGAATACACGTATATTTGATGCTGTTTGAATGTAGATATTGAAACTGATTCTATAACACTATATTCACATTGAATACACGTATATTTGATGCTGTTTGAATGTAGATCATGAAACTGATTCTATAACACTATATTCACATTGAATACACGTATATTTGATGCTGTTTGAATGTAGATATTGAAACTGATTGTATAACACTATATTCACATTGAATACACGTATATTTGATGCTGTTTGAATGTAGATATGGAAACTGATTGTATCACACTATATTCACATTGAATACACGTATATTTGATGCTGTTTGAATGTAGATCATGAAACTGATTCTATAACACTATATTCACATTGAATACACGTATATTTGATGCTGTTTGAATGTAGATCATTGAAACTGATTCTATAACACTATATTCACATTGAATACACGTATATTTGATGCTGTTTGAATGTAGATATGAAACTGATTCTATAACACTATATTCACATTGAATACACGTATATTTGATGCTGTTTGAATGTAGATATTGAAACTGATTCTATAACACTATATTCACATTGAATACACGTATATTTGATGCTGTTTGAATGTAGATATTGAAACTGATTCTATAACACTATATTCACATTGAATACACGTATATTTGATGCTGTTTGAATGTAGATAATGAAACTGATTCTATAACACTATATTCACATTGAATACACGTATATTTGATGCTGTTTGAATGTAGATTTTGAAACTGATTCTATAACACTATATTCACATTGAATACACGTATATTTGATACTGTTTGAATGTAGATCATGAAACTGATTCTATAACACTATATTCACATTGAATACACGTATATTTGATGCTGTTTGAATGTAGATATTGAAACTGATTCTATAACACTATATTCACATTGAATACACGTATATTTGATGCTGTTTGAATGTAGATCATGAAACTGATTCTATAACACTATATTCACATTGAATACACGTATATTTGATGCTGTTTGAATGTAGATATTGAAACTGATTCTATAACACTATATTCACATTGAATACACGTATATTTGATGCTGTTTGAATGTAGATATTGAAACTGATTCTATAACACTATATTCACATTGAATACACGTATATTTGATGCTGTTTGAATGTAGATATTGAAACTGATTCTATAACACTATATTCACATTGAATACACGTATATTTGATGCTGTTTGAATGTAGATATTGAAACTCAGTGTATCACACTATATTCACATTGAATACACGTATATTTGATGCTGTTTGAATGTAGATATGAAACTGATTCTATAACACTATATTCACATTGAATACACGTATATTTGATGCTGTTTGAATGTAGATATTGAAACTGATTCTATAACACTATATTCACATTGAATACACGTATATTTGATGCTGTTTGAATGTAGATCATGAAACTGATTCTATAACACTATATTCACATTGAATACACGTATATTTGATGCTGTTTGAATGTAGATATTGAAACTGATTCTATAACACTATATTCACATTGAATACACGTATATTTGATGCTGTTTGAATGTAGATCATGAAACTGATTCTATAACACTATATTCACATTGAATACACGTATATTTGATGCTGTTTGAATGTAGATATTGAAACTGATTCTATAACACTATATTCACATTGAATACACGTATATTTGATGCTGTTTGAATGTAGATATGAAACTGATTCTATAACACTATATTCACATTGAATACACGTATATTTGATGCTGTTTGAATGTAGATATTGAAACTGATTCTATAACACTATATTCACATTGAATACACGTATATTTGATGCTGTTTGAATGTAGACATTGAAACTAATTCTATAACACTATATTCATATTGAATACACGTATATTAGATGCTGTTTGAATGTAGATATTGAAAAACATTCTATAACACTATATTCACATTGAATACACGTATATTTGATGCTGTTTGAATGTAGATATTGAAACTGATTCTATAACACTATATTCACATTGAATACACGTATATTTGATGCTGTTTGAATGTAGATATTGAAACTGATTCTATAACACTATATTCACATTGAATACACGTATATTTGATGCTGTTTGAATGTAGATATTGAAACTAAATGTATAACACTATATTCACATTGATATATTCATTGAATACACGTATATTTGATGCTGTTTGAATGTAGATATTGAAACTGATTCTATAACACTATATTCACATTGAATACACGTATATTTGATGCTGTTTGAATGTAGATCATGAAACTGATTCTATAACACTATATTCACATTGAATACACGTATATTTGATGCTGTTTGAATGTAGATTTTGAAACTCATTGTATCACACTATATTCACATTGAATACACGTATATTTGATGCTGTTTGAATGTAGATCATGAAACTGATTCTATAACACTATATTCACATTGAATACACGTATATTTGATGCTGTTTGAATGTAGATATGATAACTTATTGTATCACACTATATTCACATTGAATACACGTATATTTGATGCTGTTTGAATGTAGATATTGAAACTGATTCTATAACACTATATTCACATTGAATACACGTATATTTGATGCTGTTTGAATGTAGATATTGAAACTGATTCTATAACACTATATTCACATTGAATACACGTATATTTGATGCTGTTTGAATGTAGATATTGAAACTGATTCTATACCTCTATATTCACAATGAATACACGTATATTTGATGCTGTTTGAATGTAGATATTGAAACTGATTCTATAACACTATATTCACATTGAATACACGTATATTTGATGCTGTTTGAATGTAGATATGAAACTGATTCTATAACACTATATTCACATTGAATACACGTATATTTGATGCTGTTTGAATGTAGATATTGAAACTGATTCTATAACACTATATTCACATTGAATACACGTATATTTGATGCTGTTTGAATGTAGATATGAAACTTATTGTATCACACTATATTCACATTGAATACACGTATATTTGATGCTGTTTGAATGTAGATCATGAAACTGATTCTATAACACTATATTCACATTGAATACACGTATATTTGATGCTGTTTGAATGTAGATATGAAACTGATTCTATAACACTATATTCACATTGAATACACGTATATTTGATGCTGTTTGAATGTAGATATTGAAACTGATTCTATAACACTATATTCACATTGAATACACGTATATTTGATGCTGTTTGAATGTAGATATTGAAACTCATTGTATCACACTATATTCACAATGAATACACGTATATTTGACGCTGTTTGAATGTAGATCATGAAACTGATTCTATAACACTATATTCACATTGAATACACGTATATTTGATACTGTTTGAATGTAGATCATGAAACTGATTGTATAACACTATATTCACATTGAATACACGTATATTTGATGCTGTTTGAATGTAGATATTGAAACTGATTCTATAACACTATATTCACATTGAATACACGTATATTTGATGCTGTTTGAATGTAGATATTGAAACTGATTCTATAACACTATATTCACATTGAATACACGTATATTTGATGCTGTTTGAATGTAGATATGAAACTGATTGTATAACACTATATTCACATTGAATACACGTATATTTGATGCTGTTTGAATGTAGATATTGAAACTGATTCTATAACACTATATTCACATTGAATACACGTATATTTGATGCTGTTTGAATGTAGATATGAAACTGATTCTATAACACTATATTCACATTGAATACACGTATATTTGATGCTGTTTGAATGTAGATCATGAAACTGATTCTATAACACTATATTCACATTGAATACACGTATATTTGATGCTGTTTGAATGTAGATCATTGAAACTGATTCTATAACACTATATTCACATTGAATACACGTATATTTGATGCTGTTTGAATGTAGATATTGAAACTGATTCTATCACACTATATTCACATTGAATACACGTATATTTGATGCTGTTTGAATGTAGATATTGAAACTGATTCTATAACACTATATTCACATTGAATACACGTATATTTGATGCTGTTTGAATGTAGATCATGAAACTGATTCTATAACACACTATATTCACATTGAATACACGTATATTTGATGCTGTTTGAATGTAGATATTGAAACTGATTCTATAACACTATATTCACATTGAATACACGTATATTTGATGCTGTTTGAATGTAGATATGAAACTGATTCTATAACACTATATTCACATTGAATACACGTATATTTGATGCTGTTTGAATGTAGATATTGAAACTGATTCTATAACACTATATTCACATTGAATACACGTATATTTGATGCTGTTTGAATGTAGATCATGAAACTGATTCTATAACACTATATTCACATTGAATACACGTATATTTGATGCTGTTTGAATGTAGATATTGAAACTGATTCTATAACACTATATTCACATTGAATACACGTATATTTGATGCTGTTTGAATGTAGATATTGAAACTGATTCTATAACACTATATTCACATTGAATACACGTATATTTGATGCTGTTTGAATGTAGATATTGAAACTCATTGTATCACACTATATTCACATTGAATACACGTATATTTGATGCTGTTTGAATGTAGATATTGAAACTGATTCTATAACACTATATTCACATTGAATACACGTATATTTGATGCTGTTTGAATGTAGATATTGAAACTGATTCTATAACACTATATTCACATTGAATACACGTATATTTGATGCTGTTTGAATGTAGATATTGAAACTGATTCTATAACACTATATTCACATTGAATACACGTATATTTGATGCTGTTTGAATGTAGATATTGAAACTGATTCTATAACACTATATTCACATTGAATACACGTATATTTGATGCTGTTTGAATGTAGATATTGAAACTGATTCTATAACACTATATTCACATTGAATACACGTATATTTGATGCTGTTTGAATGTAGATATTGAAACTGATTGTATAACACTATATTCACATTGAATACACGTATATTTGATGCTGTTTGAATGTAGATATTGAAACTGATTCTATAACACTATATTCACATTGAATACACGTATATTTGATGCTGTTTGAATGTAGATATTGAAACTGATTCTATAACACTATATTCACATTGAATACACGTATATTTGATGCTGTTTGAATGTAGATCATGAAACTGATTCTATAACACTATATTCACATTGAATACACGTATATTTGATGCTGTTTGAATGTAGATATGAAACTGATTCTATAACACTATATTCACATTGAATACACGTATATTTGATGCTGTTTGAATGTAGATATGAAACTGATTCTATAACACTATATTCACATTGAATACACGTATATTTGATGCTGTTTGAATGTAGATATTGAAACTGATTCTATAACACTATATTCACATTGAATACACGTATATTTGATGCTGTTTGAATGTAGATATTGAAACTGATTCTATAACACTATATTCACATTGAATACACGTATATTTGATGCTGTTTGAATGTAGATATTGAAACTGATTCTATAACACTATATTCACATTGAATACACGTATATTTGATGCTGTTTGAATGTAGATATTGAAACTGATTCTATAACACTATATTCACATTGAATACACGTATATTTGATGCTGTTTGAATGTAGATATTGAAACTGATTCTATAACACTATATTCACATTGAATACACGTATATTTGATGCTGTTTGAATGTAGATATTGAAACTGATTCTATAACACTATATTCACATTGAATACACGTATATTTGATGCTGTTTGAATGTAGATATTGAAACTGATTCTATAACACTATATTCACATTGAATACACGTATATTTGATGCTGTTTGAATGTAGATATTGAAACTGATTCTATAACACTATATTCACATTGAATACACGTATATTTGATGCTGTTTGAATGTAGATATTGAAACTGATTGTATAACACTATATTCACATTGAATACACGTATATTTGATGCTGTTTGAATGTAGATATTGAAACTGATTCTATAACACTATATTCACATTGAATACACGTATATTTGATGCTGTTTGAATGTAGATATTGAAACTGATTCTATAACACTATATTCACATTGAATACACGTATATTTGATGCTGTTTGAATGTAGATATTGAAACTGATTCTATAACACTATATTCACATTGAATACACGTATATTTGATGCTGTTTGAATGTAGATATTGAAACTGATTCTATAACACTATATTCACATTGAATACACGTATATTTGATGCTGTTTGAATGTAGATATTGAAACTGATTCTATAACACTATATTCACATTGAATACACGTATATTTGATGCTGTTTGAATGTAGATATTGAAACTGATTCTATAACACTATATTCACATTGAATACACGTATATTTGATGCTGTTTGAATGTAGATATTGAAACTGATTCTATAACACTATATTCACATTGAATACACGTATATTTGATGCTGTTTGAATGTAGATATTGAAACTGATTCTATAACACTATATTCACATTGAATACACGTATATTTGATGCTGTTTGAATGTAGATATTGAAACTGATTCTATAACACTATATTCACATTGAATACACGTATATTTGATGCTGTTTGAATGTAGATATTGAAACTGATTCTATAACACTATATTCACATTGAATACACGTATATTTGATGCTGTTTGAATGTAGATATTGAAACTGATTCTATAACACTATATTCACATTGAATACACGTATATTTGATGCTGTTTGAATGTAGATATTGAAACTGATTCTATAACACTATATTCACATTGAATACACGTATATTTGATGCTGTTTGAATGTAGATATTGAAACTGATTCTATAACACTATATTCACATTGAATACACGTATATTTGATGCTGTTTGAATGTAGATATTGAAACTGATTCTATAACACTATATTCACATTGAATACACGTATATTTGATGCTGTTTGAATGTAGATATTGAAACTGATTCTATAACACTATATTCACATTGAATACACGTATATTTGATGCTGTTTGAATGTAGATATTGAAACTGATTCTATACTATATTCACATTGAATACACGTATATTTGATGCTGTTTGAATGTAGATATTGAAACTGATTCTATAACACTATATTCACATTGAATACACGTATATTTGATGCTGTTTGAATGTAGATATTGAAACTGATTCTATAACACTATATTCACATTGAATACACGTATATTTGATGCTGTTTGAATGTAGATATTGAAACTGATTCTATAACACTATATTCACATTGAATACACGTATATTTGATGCTGTTTGAATGTAGATATTGAAACTGATTCTATAACACTATATTCACATTGAATACACGTATATTTGATGCTGTTTGAATGTAGATATTGAAACTGATTCTATAACACTATATTCACATTGAATACACGTATATTTGATGCTGTTTGAATGTAGATATTGAAACTGATTCTATAACACTATATTCACATTGAATACACGTATATTTGATGCTGTTTGAATGTAGATATTGAAACTGATTCTATAACACTATATTCACATTGAATACACGTATATTTGATGCTGTTTGAATGTAGATATTGAAACTGATTCTATAACACTATATTCACATTGAATACACGTATATTTGATGCTGTTTGAATGTAGATATTGAAACTGATTCTATAACACTATATTCACATTGAATACACGTATATTTGATGCTGTTTGAATGTAGATATTGAAACTGATTCTATAACACTATATTCACATTGAATACACGTATATTTGATGCTGTTTGAATGTAGATATTGAAACTGATTCTATAACACTATATTCACATTGAATACACGTATATTTGATGCTGTTTGAATGTAGATATTGAAACTGATTCTATAACACTATATTCACATTGAATACACGTATATTTGATGCTGTTTGAATGTAGATATTGAAACTGATTCTATAACACTATATTCACATTGAATACACGTATATTTGATGCTGTTTGAATGTAGATATTGAAACTGATTCTATAACACTATATTCACATTGAATACACGTATATTTGATGCTGTTTGAATGTAGATATTGAAACTGATTCTATAACACTATATTCACATTGAATACACGTATATTTGATGCTGTTTGAATGTAGATATTGAAACTGATTCTATAACACTATATTCACATTGAATACACGTATATTTGATGCTGTTTGAATGTAGATATTGAAACTGATTCTATAACACTATATTCACATTGAATACACGTATATTTGATGCTGTTTGAATGTAGATATTGAAACTGATTCTATAACACTATATTCACATTGAATACACGTATATTTGATGCTGTTTGAATGTAGATATTGAAACTGATTCTATAACACTATATTCACATTGAATACACGTATATTTGATGCTGTTTGAATGTAGATATTGAAACTGATTCTATAACACTATATTCACATTGAATACACGTATATTTGATGCTGTTTGAATGTAGATATTGAAACTGATTCTATAACACTATATTCACATTGAATACACGTATATTTGATGCTGTTTGAATGTAGATATTGAAACTGATTCTATAACACTATATTCACATTGAATACACGTATATTTGATGCTGTTTGAATGTAGATATTGAAACTGATTCTATAACACTATATTCACATTGAATACACGTATATTTGATGCTGTTTGAATGTAGATATTGAAACTGATTCTATAACACTATATTCACACACTATATTCACATTGAATACACGTATATTTGATGCTGTTTGAATGTAGATATTGAAACTGATTCTATAACACTATATTCATTGAATAATTTGATGCTGTTTGAATGTAGATATTGAAACTGATTCTATAACACTATATTCACATTGAATACACGTATATTTGATGCTGTTTGAATGTAGATATTGAAACTGATTCTATAACACTATATTCACATTGAATACACGTATATTTGATGCTGTTTGAATGTAGATATTGAAACTGATTGTATAACACTATATTACACTCACATTGATACACGTATATTTGATGCTGTTTGAATGTACATATTGAAACTCACTGTATCATACTATATTTACATTGAATACACGTATATTTGATGCTGTTTGAATGTAGATATTGAAACTCATTGTATCACACTATATTCACATTGAATACACGTATATTTGATGCTGTTTGAATGTAGATATTGAAACTGATTCTATAACACTATATTCACATTGAATACACGTATATTTGATGCTGTTTGAATGTAGATATTGAAACTCACTGTATTCATAACACTATATTCACATTGAATACACGTATATTTGATGCTGTTTGAATGTAGATATTGAAACTCACTCTATAACACTATATTCACATTGAATACACGTATATTTGATACTGTTTGAATGTAGATATTGAAACTGATTCTATAACACTATATTCACATTGAATACACGTATATTTGATGCTGTTTGAATGTAGATATTATAAACTCACTGTATTACACTATATTCACATTGAATACACGTATATTTGATGCTGTTTGAATGTAGATATTGAAACTCACTGTATTCACACTATATTCACATTGAATACACGTATATTTGATACTGTTTGAATGTAGATCATGAAACTGATTCTAAAACACTATATTCACATTGAATAAACGTATATTTGATACTGTTTGAATGTAGATCATGAAACTGATTCTATAACACTATATTCACATTGAATACACGTATATTTGATGCTGTTTGAATGTAGATATTGAAACTGATTCTATAACACTATATTCACATTGAATACACGTATATTTGATGCTGTTTGAATGTAGGTATTGAAACTCACTGTATCATACTATATTCACATTGAATACACGTATATTTGATATTGTATGAATGTAGATCATGAAACTGATTCTATAAAA